>NW_013668094.1:52733-57333 GCF_000517525.1 Limulus polyphemus
CCCATTTAAGTATATTTACACATGGCTTGTGTATATCGTATATATACTTATATAGTATTCATACCTTCAGTGTATAGGACACAAGCAGATTTTGACATCAAATTTTGGGGTAAAAAAGTCCGTCTTATACACCGAAAAATACGGTAATTGAAAACATAATGTTAACAATCTCACACAGAACATTAAAAAAGATTCTTATAGAGAAAGGGTTAACTGGATAAATAAAACTCATAATTTCTTGTGTGCTTTATTTTCAAAGGTTGAAAGTGTTTTTTCTTCGAGGTTTTATTTTGAAATTTTGCTTAAAGAAATAGTTATTGAACTTTTTTAATTCAACAATTGAATTCTTTAGTGACACATGTTTATATAAATCTGACTTTTAAATCTTGTTTTCAGTTTTAAACAGAACCTGTATATCATATTTCATATAAACTGATAACACAGTGACTTTCATGAATATTTTTTGTTAACTATGAATCTTGTTTTTGGGTTTTCAGTTTTAAACAGAACCTGTATATCATATTTCATGTAAACTGATAACACAGTGACTTTAGTGAATATTTTTTGTTAACGTATGAATCTTGTTTTAGTATTGAGTCCATCCCAAGTCAACTGTTTGTTAATCTGACAGACCTGCAGTATTTGGATCTGAGTAATAACAAGTTAGGTAAGAACACTTAACATCCAAAAGGTGATCTTTGCTTTGATTCTACAAGTAATTTAACAGAAAAGTATATATTCTCGTAGATGGTTTTGAAGAAGTATCACAATGTTATACTTACATGAAGTGGATCATATTGAGGTAGTTTGTCTATTAGTATTTTTTGAGAACTGATGAAGTGGATTTTAATAGTGATCTTTTATTACGGTATTTTAGTTTTGAAATCTTTTTACAAAGTTTTCTGTATTATAAGTTGAACTATTTAACTACGATGTTTAATCAAGAATGGTCTTACAAAGTCATCTTCTGAATTATAAGATTAAACATTTAACAATAACATTTTAAGTTGTAAATCATCTTACAAAACAGTTGTTTTCTGGTTTATAAGACAAATATATTTAACTATAGTTTCTTCATTTAGAAATTCTCTTCCAAAAATGCTTTCTGAATTATTATTAACTATAATAGTTTAGTTTCGAAAGTCTCTTACAGTATTATTTTGCTTAGGATATCTTTTTCCACGGAAGTTGTTTTCAGAATTATAAGATTAAATATGACAGTATTTTATTCAGTAAATCCTCTTACAAAAAAGTTTTGTGAAATACAAGATGAAATATTCCTATTTAAAGAAGCTTGGAATTTTAAATAATTACACTATACTATGAAATCAGCATGGAAAACATATAGTAGTTCAATATAAATTGAATACAGAAGCTTGTCTCACTATTCTGAAAGTTTTTTTGTTTTCATTGTTATAGAAACTCTCCCACCCCAGATGAGGCGATTGGTCAATTTACAGACCTTAATCCTTAATAACAACCCTCTAGGTCATAATCAATTAAGGTAGGAGAAAGATTAGTTTGGTGATCTTAGTGTTTGACTTTTATATTTGAAAGTGACGCTACAAGTTTGAGCTTGACTTAAAGCTTGTAGAAAAAAAAATATTCAACTTATAAGAAAAATACACCAGTAAAAAGCACTCGTAGATTATTATCAATATTTGAATTTAGGTTAAAGAAACGTTTTGTAGTGGTCTACTAATTTAATCATCAGAGCTGAATGAATTTTGGTATGAAATTTAAAGTGTAAAATAGTCATAAAATCATGACTTTTTTGCTAGTTGCTTTTATATAAACTTATCTTTAGTGGAACAAAAACCATTGTAAACAAGAAATGTTAATAACTTGGAGCAAGAAATTCAAGTAAACATTTGATAAAGCGTGAACTGGCCGAGTAGATCTTGTTAAGACTAGCCAACCTGAATAACAAAGTAAAGAAAAGGGCCTTGAGAGCTTCTTACAGATATGATTTATTCCAAAAGTTTCTAAAAAGCTAGAAAAAAAAACCTGAATGTTTTTTTATTGTTTTGAGGAAAAATTAAAGTACAATTGTCAAATTAATCTTAAAGTCCAAGTGTCAGAAATTTCCAGATGTTTTATTAACAAACCATTAAAAAGTGACACTTGTATCATTCTATTTCAAAATTTTCTCTGAAGCCCTCGAAAATTTAACATAAATTAAAGCACGGTCGGCTGTTGCAAACATTATAATGTGTATTTCTTTTTGTATCTGTGGCTTTAGTAATCTAGGAATTATATCATGAGAGAATTTTATTAATCATCATTTGGGCACAGCCTAATTGTTAGGATTTTGATTTGTGTTCCCATGTCACAGTAATGTGCTCCACAGTTTGAGGCTTTGGGTGCATTGTAATAACAACAGTCAAATCCTAACAGTTGGTGGTGTGTGTGCTATTGACTAGCTACTTTCTTTAGTCTGTTATTAAGAATGGCTGGTACAGACTTTATCTTTGTGTGAATTTCAAAAACAAACAAATTAATTCTTTGTATTTTATTTTATTTTTTGAGTATTAAGAAGTAAAATTATTTTAATTGATTTTTTTTTTATTTCACGTCAATGTTATGCATAGGTAGTCAGGCTCAAACCTAACAACATTGACAATAGATAGAAAAAAGAAAACGTTAGATAATTTGTATGTTGTTACAACAATAACTCAGCCAGTCCTTAAATCTATAATATTTATTTGAAGAAGCAAGTTATAATTGCAAGGAAATATGCCTGTTTTTTCTGTAATCGTGTTAAAATGAATCGAATATTGTAATTAATTGTACATCCTTAATTTGCAGACAGCTCCCTGCTTTGGTTTCTCTTACCACTCTTCGTCTCAGAAATACACAACGAAGTTTGTCCAACACACCCACGTCACTAGAAAGCCTTGTAAATCTTGCAGGTTTGTTGTTAACTTTTTGTAAGATTTTAACTTTATTAACATAAGTCTAGTAATTCAAGTATTTCAGTACATTAAAATGTCTTATGTTACATTGTATATTTAGTTTTATTATTTCTTATTATATTTTTATTATAGAGATTAGTTTACATTGTTACCTTAGTGTAAGGATTAAGTACTGATCCAAATTTCCGAGATATTATTGAGTTTATGACAGAAAAGATTGTTTATAGTGAGGGTTCCAAACTGATGATACAATGCAAATGAGAATGTAATAAAAGTATATTTGGTTAGCTATATTCATCAGTGGGTTTGTTTCTTTTTTATCCGAATAGATAGCTTGTTCTGATCCATAGTTAATGTTAATTAGTTTTGTGATAAATTTAATTAATTTCTGACTGATGCACTAATTGATCTTTCAAGAGATGTAATGTGACTATCACATTTCATTAATTTTACCGTTATTCAAAGATAAAACTGGTTGTTTTAGAAAATAACCTAGATCAACCTTTGTAGTATTGGATATTCTTTAATAAAATTTGCAAACAATTAGTTACAGATGTATTTTTACTGCGGGAACTTCCACTACCTTTCATGTTTTGAACAGTGGCTGTACATTGGAATTTTTGTGCAAACAAATTGCTGCTAGATATCTTACTCTTGACAAAATATAAAAAGTTTTTGTCCTGTAATTCATTTTCATAGTAATATTTTTCAAAACAACAGTCATCTGAAACTGTCCTGAGATTTGTTTTTTAATATAAACCTACTACATCTGGTAAACCAAAAGATTAACTTGCAAGACTACTTAGATAAATTTAGTAAGTCATGTATCCATAATTTTGATTGCTATTGTATAGTATTATGTGTAAGTGATTATGTATTGTTATATGTTTCAAGTTTAAACTTGAAAGATTAAGTTTTAACATGTTTAGATATCAACTTTGAACATCATAATAGTGCTACGAAACAAAATTCTAAAACTTCAAAAAAATTCACAAAATAAAACTATTTTACTTTTCAACTAATTTCTTAATAAATCTAAAATAAAACATTTTAAAGACCTTAGCAGGTTTGCTACACAAATGAAAGGCATGTTACTTAAACTGGAAACTTTGGAAACTGCATTATTAGGGGGGAAAAAAAACTCATTGTGGTTGTTCATTATTCAGAATAGCCAAATAAAGTCTGATCCCAATGGCTGAATACATGTATAGAAATAAATTACTGAAGAAGCATCTTTGGATTTGCAGTTATAGTAATCTAAACTCAAAGAAAATCAGTAGTTTTGAAAACCACAATAAAAACTTTATTTAAGGGCCAAAGAAGCCTTATTAAAAACAAGTGTAATCACTCTTTATTTCCAGGTCTAAGTCCTTTAAAAAGTAATGCACTCAAGTTTAATCAAAATATCATACAGTCTATTCACCAAGAGATCTTGTGCCTGAAATTACCCAGGTTAATACAGGTCGTGTTTACATGCACCCTATCGCCCCAGGTATCCTTTACTGTGCATGACACAAGGTTTTAGTGACTTACATGCAAAATTTTATTAAACTGCTTTTTGTTTATGTTATACCAATTAGAATAGCATAAAATCTTAGCTAATAATGCATATTTTAATAGTATACAAGTTTTAAGTTCTTAATTCTACAAGGCAATATTTAAAAAAATCCTGAATTTCCACTCGT
>NW_013668094.1:58087-61698 GCF_000517525.1 Limulus polyphemus
CACCAACAACTAATACAGCCAGGGCTCAAGCTTAAGATTCAATAGTTTGAAGCTACAAACAGCTTTGGAGCACCCTCTTCAGCCAGAATATGCCTAGGCTACTTGTAATTGCTCTGTAGCTGTTGTCATGGAACTATTACAAGAAGTCTTAACGAGGTAAATATAATTAAAATTAAGTTAAGCAGTCTGCTTTGAAATGTGCTGTGTAGATAATATGATTCTATATAAATTGTAATCTTTATCAATAATAATTTATCGATAATAAAGAGGAAAATTGTTTTCAAAATAAACTTTTATTTGAAAAGAAATTTAGTGTTAAAAAAAAACAATACGAACATCTGCCAAGGTTGTTTGGAATGCAGTTGAGAATTGGCAAAATAGGGGAAATTCCATATTGCCTTTTCATTTCATATAAATGGCAACTATCTTGTTTGGAACACATCACAATACAGGCAGAATAATATACTTGTCTCTAATTGGGAAATTTTAAAATCTAGCTGTGTCACTTGGATGATGTGACATCAACACTTGTGCCAATGAAACATATTGCATTTGAGTGTCATTAATAGTTGGAAATGAGCCATATTACACAGCAAAATTATGGTCTTTTTCAGTCTTGCTCTGAAGCTAAAAGTAGGATCAGAAACTGGATTAAGATAAGTTTTCTGGCATTGCTACTTGTGGTCTGTCTGAAGAAAAACATCAGAGCATCAATTTTTGTGAGGTCCAAAATAAAGCACATAAATTAGCAGAATAGAAAAACTGTACTTGAATATTTCTTTCTTTATGAAGTTATATTTAAAACTTAAAATTTTGAACAAATAAATGTGTTTATAGAAGTAAAAAATAGCAAATTATGGATAGTTTATGAAACTTGTGTTGATACGAGGATTTTTGTATAAAATGTTAGGACCTTTCATATTGAAAAAAACATTTTGGGTAAATGGTTAGTGAAATATTTTGATAGAAATACTTACCCAACATATAAAAATTATTGGTATTTAAAAAAAAAATTCATTTACAGTTGCATTATTTTGTGGGTAATAAATACACATGACTTTTTTTTCACACTTGCAACAGTAAATTGACTGACATGTTTCATAGTGCTGTGGCACCAATTTATTGAGAGCTTTTAGACAATTAACTGTTGAAGTTTGAAAACGTTTAGTAGGTTGGAATTGCAGCTCAGTGAAATTTTGAGGATGTTTTATGCATTTGATTTATAAGATTTAAGGAAAGTAAGTTATAAATATTTAAATTTTTCTGAACAGGGTACAAGAATAAAAAAACACCTAAAATTGGGAACTTCAGGAAATCAGTTGTTATTAGGAAGAGAGTTAATTTCATATTCTGAAAAGGTGTGGATGAAGTGTTCGGTACAGTTCAGGTTTTCCACTAAGGGGGGGGGGGTATATTTAAAAAGCTGAAATTAATCTAAATTTTTAATGAAATGATCATTAAAACAAATCAGATCAAATGTAATGGTGTTTACAGAGGTTTTCTTTTTTTACTAAATGATACAAAACTAATTTATTATATATAAAAGCTGAAAAATAATATGTGATCAACATGCCTAGATTTTTTTGGGGGAGTGATGTAAAAGTTAAAGATTAGTCTGTACTAGAAATATAAAGTTTACAGATGGTATATTCAGTCTTTAAGTTTTCATTTATGCTGGAAAGACTCCTAAATTATTTCAATACTTGTATTTCATCCTAGTCTGTATATGTATTTTTGCCCAAGAATGCTAAAGAATCTGAAACATGGCAGGAAGGGTTATCAAGTTAACTGATTTTATAATTTAATTATTATTTTTACATAACTTCTAGGCAAAAAAAAATATATATATTAATTATCAATTTTACTTCCACAGATGTAGACCTGTCTCAGAATGAGTTACCTCGAGTTCCTGATGTTCTTTATACTCTTGTGAACTTGAAACGTCTCAATCTAAGTGACAATAGCATCTCTGAAGTCTCTTCAGCTGCTGGGGGTAAGTTGATGCTGCTTTCTTCATGTAAGGTTTTGTACTACTATGTGGTTCCTAAATTCTTCACTTTTAGTAAACTAACTGTATACCAAGTTGTGTCTTATACTACTGTGTTTATTTATACTTTGCTACAATACTGTTTCATTATCATATATATTAATGCAGTGTTATGTTGTACGCTACTGTGTGTTTATAATGTTCTTTATTAACCAAATGCACACAGGCTCATTCCATTGAACGGACCCCTTAATCGAGAAGGAATATTGACTATAATTCTGAATTTACTAAGTGTATATAAGCAAAATGTTGCAAGCTTTTAGTAAAATGTACAAGTCTGTTTTTACACAGAAAGTCAGATGTGTTACAAAAGTATTTGCATTCAAGATCTGTCTGTGAAATGATGTCGGTCTGACTCTGACAAGTCTTAGTGCAAGGTAATGTTCATGTGAAGAATAATAATACTTTTGCCCATCATATAGCTTGAATACTGTATTTACATAATCTCCAAATCCTTCAAAATACTTATCTACAGTTTTTTTTTCAGTATCCGTGTACTTTCTCTCCTCTGCCATGAATCGCCACTAAATCAGTAATGTAGGGTAAAAGATCATGGCTTGCAAAGTTTGACTCCCCCCCAACCATACACATAAGGATAATATATAGTTGTGTTAAACAATACTGTGTCTTTATCATAACCTACTTGATTATAAAAGGACTGTCATTAGGAATGTAGTCATTGAGTAACAAACACATTTGTTGCAAATGTCGGTTTTATACATCAAATATACAGTTACAGTTTGATGTTTCACATAGTTAAGTTTGTGTACTGTATTTGTAATTTCAGATGCCTGGAAGAACTTGGAAATACTGAACCTTTCAAGAAACAAGTTATCTGTATTACCTGTAAGTACATTTAATGTGACATGTTGAGGAATAACATTTAGGTTATGTCATTGGCGTGATTATAGCTTTCTTTATTATTATTATTATTATATGTAATTTAAGTAGCTTTTTCCTTTTGGTGAAATGATTGTAAATTATGTTCTGGTCCTTTGAACTTTCTGTGCACAGCCAGCTTATATCTAGTTTGAATCTCTGAAAGCTAACTTAGTCATAGTTGATGTTAATGCTCCTCCCTGTTATATTGATGTTAACACTCCTGTTATGTTGATGTTAAAAACTCCTGTTATGTTGATGTTAAACTCCTGTTATGTTGATGTTGAAACTCCTGTTATGTTGATGTTAAACTTTTGTTATGTTGATGTTATAACTCCTGTTATGTTGATGTTAACACTACTGTTATGTTGATGTTAAACTTTTGTTATGTTGATGTTAAAACTTCTGTTATGTTGATATTAACACTCCTGTTTGTTGGTTTAATATCCAAATTGTAAATTTTTTAGAATTGAGCTCATCAGAAATTTTAACTTTGTCAACTCAATATTTTTAAAGCTAAGATCGTGTTACGTGTTTGATTTTGATCAGAAGGAAGCACTTAAAATATTTGATCAAGAAATCTTTTATTAATCAGTATATGCATAAAGTCAAGCAGTGGAAATTAAACAACTGAGATTATTTATTTAAGTTGAAGTATTTGAGGTGATGACTTGTTCTATAGACT
>NW_013668094.1:62091-69937 GCF_000517525.1 Limulus polyphemus
ATTCTATAGACTAATATATGCACATTCAACATGTGCAAGTTTAATTAATAGCTACCAGTGGAATAACTGATCCAACCCCTAACCTCCCCATCTTATCCCCACAACCATTAGTTGTCTGTTTTGGTGGGGGTATTTTTTTGTATGTGTGCGTGTGTGTGTGTATGTGTTAATTTTTGTGGTTGTTTTCTTTTGTACAGAAACCAAATTTATATTTTTGTGATGTAGTGACTTTAACCTATTAAGCCAAAAATAATTGTGCTCAGCAAACAAATTTAAAACATTTTGAATGGTTGTCCAAGGAAAAAATTATTAACCGGACTTTGTTTGTCCTGCATAAAAAAAAAACGGTTGCTCTTCTATAATTAAAAAATACTTACAATAATGTCAGGATACATGGACACACAAAGAAACTTTATTAACAAGGTTCTATCAAATGTCTGATTGACATCAGGTACTTTATTAAGATCAACATTGTGTATTCACTCATGCCTCCTCAAAACATTTTGGCCTACACCTTGGGAATATTATAAAAATGCTCATCAATATTCATGTAAAAAACCAGCAAAAATCATTGAAACAAATGTTCAATTTTGTTTTGACAATTTTGATAATTGCCATAAAGACACCAGCTCAGGTAAAATGGTGGGATACGGTAGCAGGATCACTACCGGAACCCCTCAAAAATATTACAGCAAAAATAATGCAGTAACTTGCTAAACATTGTGTACCGAATGTTCGGAGAATTTGCTTTCCTACTCTTATAAGTAATACACTAACGTGGATTCACTATGCCTATTTTACACAATGAACGCGGCTTTGTTTACGTTTGAAAAAGCCTAAAAAAAATTGTTGTTTTGTTCATTTATATTTTCACGCATGTTGCATCTATTTCTATCATACAAAACACGAATAGAATCTGCTACAGTGGCAGTTATTTTGTGCTAAAACAAACTCAAAAAGTCCTTGTATTTGTTTTATCTCAACACCAGAGACATGTCTTCTCAGCAGCCATATCAGTATATTTCAACAAAAGACATTAATAATTTTTTCACTTATCCAATGTAACTGTCAACATCTGCCCAGGAAAACTTATCACATAATAACTGGAGAAATCATGAGTTATGATTGGTTGAACAACCACAGATGCTGTTGCATTTTGAATAGAAATGTTACTGATGTGGAGATTTCTTCCTTGGTATGCACATGTTTGGAGGATTTCAATGCACTGTTACAGGTACCTTGGAAGGCAGGTTGTGCAGGTAGAGGTAATGTTTCTGGAAGTTTCTTTGCCTGTCTGTACTCATGATGTGCATTGCACGCCTCAGGAATGAAAACCGTTGTGCGTGTATCTTTGGAAGTTGAACTGAGCCAGCAAAGCCATTCAATAGAAACATGAAAATAACACAGGAATTATAACTTTGTTGATGATATTCTCGCATTACTTGTGTTTCATTGCATCTCCCTGGTTCTGTGCTGAAATGCTCATGCAAGGCGGTATGGTATACAGCTTTGAAGCCTGAAATAATTTGGTTGTTCGAAGGACAAACTTAGTCACTAAACTTTACAGCATTTGGTTGTCCGACATAATTTCTATTTATGTTGATTGACTGCTAAATTTGTTCACTGTTTAGGCTTCTCCACTATTTCTAAGAGAATTGATCTGTGAAGTTTGATTATAATCTGCTGTTTAGAACACTAATTATTGTGTGGAAACGAAATTTTTATTTCTTGAAATGGTAAACCTTAATCTTTGACTTTTTAACAGTAGAATTTTTCCCAATCTCCAAGAGAAGTGACATGTGAAGTGTGATTAAAATCTGCTGTTTATGACACTAATTATTAGCAGAATGATGTCTATGGATGGATAATGCCATTGTTATATCCTCCTGTAATTAAAAATTTAAGATAAATTATATCTAGTTATACAAAAAAAGGGCCTACTTAAATTATGAGTAAAAGTTCAGTAGCTGTTTGCTGACTATTTAATCTAGGCTTCACTTGAAGGATTAGAAACGTCTTCAAATGAAGCTTAGATTAACCATTTGAGTGCATAATTAAATTTCAGATGGGTTCTCAAAAAATCTCAATTATCCACTACAAAATGAAATGTAGAAATTGACCTTTTATGGTATTTTTTGATATCATAATCCATTAGTTGCACTTTTGCTCTGTGAAATTCAAAGACGTGCGAGTATCCTGATTGTCGCACTGTAAGGAAAAGTTTTTGTGTCGCTTTGAGCACCGAATGGCTATAAATGTGAAGTCAGATAAATCCGATTATAGCATCCAAAGGGTTAAAAATCAGCAAACAGTTACTGAACTTTTACTAGCAATTTAGGTAATTTGTGTAATTAAGAGTCTGTTTGTGCATTCATCCTCTTGCTTGATGTATTTGCTCTTTAAGTTGGGGTTCGTAACAAATATCTGACATAAATACTATTACTATGCATGAGTGTGATGATTAAGTAATAAGTTATTTATATGAAAGGAAAAAAGCTGTGCTTATCCGTTAAAAGCTTCATACACTTTTTAGGCTTCCTTATGTAAGCTTACTAAGCTGAGGCGGCTCTACATCAGTGACAACGAATTCGATTTCGAAGGGATCCCATCTGGAATTGGAAAGCTACATAATTTGGAGATTTTTATGGCTAACAATAACAACCTTGAAATGATACCAGAGGGAGTTGTTCGGTAAAAAATAGATTCTTTATCATGTTACCTTTCCTGTTATTTTATAGTTTATGAATTTTGAGTATGTTTAAAACTTATTTTTTTCAATATAATTTATAAAACAATCTTTGGCATTATGGTGTAGATTGACAAATTAGTTTTGTATATATCTTTTATTGCTGTACAGAACTTTTACAACTACTTTTCTTATCAAAATAGATATATTAATATTATATAGATATTTATAATTAAAAGATAAGCACTTTTATAGGGCCCGGCATGGCCAGGTGGTTAGGACACTCGACTCGCAATCTGCGGGTCGAGGGTTTGCATCCCTGTCCCACCAAACATGCTCGTCCTTTCAGCCGTGAGGGCATTATAAAGTGACGGTCAAGTCCACTATTCGTTGGCAAAAGTGTAGCCCAAGAGTTGCCTTCCTTCTAGTCTTACACTGCTAAATTAGGAACGGCTAACGCAGATAGCCCTCGTGTAGCTTTGCGCAAAATTCAAAACAAACAAGCACTTTTATAGCTTATAATAATCAGTAAAAAGTTGTAACATATTATGATGACCTACTTGTAGTTTAAGTTTTCTTGATTTGCAGTTGCAAAGATGATGCATTTTCTGATTCTTAAATTTTAGATGCGGCCGACTAAAGAAACTAATGCTGGCACATAATCGACTAATCACCCTTCCTGAGTCCATACACTTATTGACTGATTTAGAGGTATTAGACTTGCGAGATAATCCAGATTTGGTGATGCCTCCAAAACCCCAAGAAGCTCAGAAAGGGAAACTAGAGTATTACAACATTGATTTCTCCCTAAACACACAGTTACGACTAGCAGGAGCAGTACCCTCTACACCTGTTTCTCCATCAGGTACTTCACTAATTGATTCTATATTACAACATTGATTTCTCCCTAAACACACAGTTACGACTAGCAGGAGCAGTACCCTCTACACCTGTTTCTCCATCAGGTACTTCACTAATTGATTCTATATTCTATATTGCAAGTAATTAATGAAGTCAGAATATTGTTATAATTTAAGATGTTAAGCTTTAGAAGCTGAATTAATCTGTAAAAAATTGTATTAAAAAAGTATAATTTAGGGTTTCTGTTTTGAAATTGTATGTGCTTATGTTTTATTCCAAGTTTTATATTCATAAACCAAGAAAAGTTATTCTAATTATTAAATTGTGTAAACCTGTTTACTCAGTTTTTTAAAAAAACAACAACAATTATATGGGTTATGTAATAATGTTTGACAGTTACAAAACATATATTAAATATATTTCTTGAATTTACATCATTCAGAAAGAATTTAACAAACAGTGAATTTGGTGTGTATAAAATTACATGAAACTCTCCTGTTCCCAATTTTCTTAGCTCCAAGTAAGGATCCTATTGCTCGCAAAATGAGGCTCCGAAGAAGGAAGGAAGGAGAGGCCGACAGCGATCAGGCAAAGGTGCTGAAGGGAATGAGTGACCTGGCAAAGGAGAAAAATAAAGATCCAAACAAGCAACAAGATGATAACAAAAATATCTCACTGAAGTGAGTACCTAGTTATGTGAATCACCATTTAAAGAAGTAAATTCATTTAAATCTAAAAATGCTTCTCACATGTTAACCAACTTGTGAATTCAACTCATTAAAGAAAGAATTTGTATCGAAAGTAAAGTTATCAGATGGGAAAGTAAGTAGTTCAAAATGTTTCTCAGTTTTAAATATCGAGCAGTTTTGAAAGAAATGATTACTTTTAAAGTAATTTGAACTCTTTGTAAATGCATATGAAAGCCAAAGAACCATAGCACCTATTTTTATCATAAAATAGCCTGAAGCAAGACTAATTAATAACCAAGTTAAATGGATGTCGGTGAATTTTAATACCATTCTACTCTTTCTACATTCTATGCCAAGTGAGGGTTAGGATGACCAGTTAAACCAGTAAAGATGTAGAATTCCTTTTTCTTTGTCAGTAACATTGGAAGTGTGCTTAAAAAAACATGGGACTTCCTATAAATGGACAGAAAATTTAGTGACTTGATATTAACGTAAAGTAAAGCCTAATTATTTGGGTGATATTCTAAAACCCTGGACTTTCCTACCTGAGTGAAAAAACTTAAGGTGTTTTGAAGACTGTTGATTGTTAAAGTATAGCTAACAAAACATAAAAAGAAAAATTATTTAATAATTTTAATTTTTTTTAAAGAAATCTGAAAAATTGCATTTGACAAATTAGGCTTAGTAATGAAGAAAAAACTTTAGAAGTTCATTCATTTATAGTCTAGTGACCACAATTCAAGTTTATATTAGGTCCTGAATTATATATCATGTCGAGAACAAGTTAAACAGAAGTGCTAAATCAAACATTAAAAAGTAAATTGTTAGTTAGGAGTTGTAACGTTGTTCTTAGTTTATGTTAAAGGTTTTTTAATTTGATGTTATTTAAACCTTTAGAGTGTTTTAGATATCTTCAACAATTCAAAACCATGAATCAGTTTCACCCTGACTACAGAAGCACTGCAGTCAACTATGCTTATTCTTGTCTACATATAACCATTGGATTAATATAGATATAATTCTGTTCATCATCTAATACGTTCAACATTTTGATTCACTGTTGTGAGAGTATTTAATTATAATTTCAATATTATTTCGAGTATAACTTGCTTTTCTTTATTTTTTTTAACATTGTCTCTGCTAGATTTGTTGCTATTGTCTTTGTGTGACTGTGCTGTGTTTTTAAAACAGGCCAAAGAGGTGGGATGAAGCCTTAGAAAAACCTCCTTTGGACTACAGCCAATTTTTTGAGGATGATGTCGGACAGATTTCGGGTGAGAGTCGCAGTTTTAAATTGCTGAGTATTAAATAGTCCCTAGGTGTTTTGTTTGTTTTTATAAGCTCTATCTAGAAAAAGCTAGCCCTGATAATGATAACAATGTGTTGGCTTAAATATCTAATAAAAAATTTTATCTTTCATTGTGACAAAAAAAATGTCAGTTTTATTTTCTACTCTTAACATTGTGGATATTTAGTCTGAACATTTTTTTTTTCCAGGTATAATGTGTTGGGAGATTGAAAACTTCCTTCCTAATCAAGTTGATGATGGTATTTATTTATTTATTTTGTGTTTGTGTAATTACAGATCTTACAATTAGTTAAATAACTGCAAATAAGCAACAAAATTTTCTGATTAAAGGATGTTATTGGTAAACTGGGTGAAAGCATCTTTCAAGTCTGGTGTTATAATTTTTATTGAATTTATACACATACACAAAAAAAATGTATATTTGCAGATTTTTTCTAAATTTCAAAAATAGTTTACTGGTTCTTATGAACTGCTCTTACGTGGGTTCTGAAACTGAATAGTTTCAGATTCTATAAATGACTTCAATAATAGAAAGACCAATAAAGACCATACACAGCTTTTCATATTATATTGTCAAAGCTGATTCTAGAAACAGTTCTTATAACTAAAACACATATATTTATTTTTTACATTTCAAAGTAGGATATATTCTCAGTTTCTTCGCTCTCTCTCTCTTTATCTTTCAATTAACCAATTTCTTTGTTCTTGATTTATAAAGAACATATCTTTACTACACATTACAAGTAACACACATACAGAAAAACAACCACAAAAACAAAACAGGTATGTTGATCACATGTAAATTAATTTTTAATTCTCAGTAACTTATCAGTAGACTTTTACTTTAGTTCACAGTTTGGAATGAGTTATATTTTATTTCATAAACATGTAATGTCATACAAAACAAAATATTCCGGGAGATTATCAGGTTTATATTTTTACTACTATTTTTCCTCTGCCTAATACACAAGTCTTTATTTGTCTAACGTTGTATTATAGAGGAGTTGGTTTACGTAACGTAAGTTGAGGGGACATAGGTAATGGGATTTTCTCAATACAAATGTTTATTTAAACAAAATTGACCTGTTTTTAATTTTTGTTCGAGATAATGATGAAATACTGTAATACTATAGCAGTTTTTTTTATATCTACGTACCAATAAGGGATGGTGTTAATAATATTTGTTCTTCATTTGTTAAGTGTTTATAGGGAAGTTCTAATCTACGTACCAATAAAAGATGGTGTTAATAATATTTGTTCTTCATTTGTTAAGTGTTTATAGGGAAGTTCTAATCTACGTACCAATAAGGGATGGTGTTAATAATATTTGTTCTTCATTTGTTAAGTGTTTATAGGGAAGTTCTAATCTACGTACCAATAAGGGATGGTGTTAATAATATTTGTTCTTCATTTGTTAAGTGTTTATAATTTTTGTTCGAGATAATGATGAAATACCGTAATACTATAGCAGTTTTTTTTATATCTACGTACCAATAAGGGATGGTGTTAATAATATTTGTTCTTCATTTGTTAAGTGTTTATAATTTTTGTTCGAGATAATGATGAAATACTGTAATACTATAGCAGTTTTTTTTATATCTACGTACCAATAAGGGATGGTGTTAATAATATTTGTTCTTCATTTGTTAAGTGTTTATAGGGAAGTTCTATGAAGGTGATTGCTACATAATTTTGAAGACATTCACAGATGATACCCAGGGCCTGAACTGGCAGATATTTTATTGGATTGGATCGTGTACAACTGTATGTTTCTTTTCTTTTCTGTGTACTTTATTTTAGCCCACTTGAGGTTTTTAGTGACCACTATATTAGTAATCTGCATATAAGTTAATGATCATTTACTTGTATGCTCTTTAATTGTGATGTGAGGTAGTTAATGGATTGCCACTCACAACTTATGTGTCTCCATTCCAAGGTATTGGTTAGTCACATGTTCTGTTTATCACTGCTAAACTGTGGCTGATAGTTACCTATCTGTATCTGTATAAACATGTAGTCAGTATCATATGCCAGAAGTAACTTGTGTCCATTACCATGTAGTCAGTATATCATCAGTTAGAAGTAACTTGTGTCCATTACCATGTAGTCAGTATATCATCAGTTAGAAGTAACTTGGGTCCATTACCATGTAGTCAGTATATCATCAGTTAGAAGTAACTTTGGTCCATTACTATGTGGTCAGTATATCATCAGTTAGAAGTAACTTGTGTCCATTACCATGTAGTCAGTATATCATCAGTTAGAAGTAACTTTGGTCCATTACTATGTGGTCAGTATATT
>NW_013668094.1:70937-76070 GCF_000517525.1 Limulus polyphemus
ACCATGTAGTCAGTATATCATCAGTTAGAAGTAACTTGTGTCCATTACCATGTAGTCAGTATATCATCAGTTAGAAGTAACTTGTGTCCATTACCATGAAGTCAGTATATCATCAGTTAGAAGTAACTTGTGTCCATTACCATGAAGTCACTATATCATCAGTTAGAAGTAACTTGTGTTCATTACCATGAAGGCAGTATATCATCAGTCAGGAGTAACTAATGTTGACTAACTTGTGTATATTATTAGCTCTGAATTAACTGCAGACCACCGAATTTGGTTTTCACTGCTAAGCATTTTAAATTCTGTCTGCATAAAAACCTCCAGTTTCTTCTAAAGTTTTAGTTTGTATTGCACCTATAAGTTAATAAGCATGTTATCCCATTATAAATCCCAAGGTTTTCTGATAGCTTGTGTTTTCTAAAGCTTGACAAGAAAGCCTGTGCTGCCATCCATTCTGTAAATTTGAGGAATTTCCTGGGTGCTCAGTGTAGGACAATACGAGAAGAACAAGGTGATGAAAGTGAGGAATTCCTGGAGTTGTTTGGTTCTGAGATCACCTATATTGAAGGAGGAAGAACACTTAGTGGCTTCTATAATGTAGAGGAAACGGTGAGTAGAATTTTTTAAGTCATAATTTCTAATTACATGTTTCAAAAACTGTATTTTCAATGCTGGAAATAAATTCAAACCATATTAAAAGTATCAGAACGTGAATGCTCAAGATCTTACTAAGAAAAGTGAAGAATTACTCTCGTTGTTTGTTTTTTAAATCGTGGACATTTAATGAGGAAGAATTCTTTGTGGCTTCTGTAATGTTGAGGAAACAATGGATAGAATGTTTGTAATTATATTTTTAATGCTGAAAGTATAATTGGAAATTAAACAAAAAACGTTCGCTATTCTGTCATGACTTTTTCAGTCAGTTTTTCTGATCTTAACTAACATAGGAAACTGTTTGAGTCACTGATGCGTAATACTGAAGTACGAGACTACTGTACATCTACTTTTTGTTGTAATATTCTTAATTGGGGTGAAAAGAATCAAAAGGTCCTGACCACCCCAGGTTGTCTTTCAGGCCCCCAAATCTTTTTTTGATGCTTGAAAGATTTTTTAAACCTAAATTCCTGCCACAAATTTGTTTTGATTTGAATTCTTAATTTTATCAAGTCACATTGGAAATTGTTTTTCAGGGATAAGACTGCACTTCAAATATTACGTTTACACTTTACTAAGTGATGGAAATTTAAAGTTTAGAATGTTTGAAAAACTAATTTATTTATGTGCATTTGAAGAAATTTTTAGTGTATAGTGTTTTGATATTGGACACAGATGAACATAGCTGAAATAAGAGAATAATACAGAAATGTTAAAACCAAGAAATCTTCAAAAAAAAAGGTCTTTCACCAGAAATGTTAATCATGTTAGTTTATTTTAAGTTTGTGAGATTATTAATCTTGATAAGATATACACTAGAACACTATTAGCAAGTTGTATGAAAAAAAAACTTTGTTGGTTAAGAAATTTAAAACAATTACAGAAAAAAGGTTTTTGGTTTATATTTTAATAAATTAAAATTGAAAAGTTATTTTTCCACAGTTATTTATTAAATCATCTTGATTTTTTAAATACTTACAATGTTTTTCTTTCTGTTATTATCAGGAGTACATTAGTCGTTTATACAGGCTTCATGCTTGGGGTCGCCAAGTGCATCTCGAAGCAGTAAGTGATATTTTGATCAGTAATTTTTTTACTGTATAATGCCTTCTTGCCTAATGTGCAAATAAATTGAGTTAGATACTCTAGTATTATCGGCTGATTTTGTGAGAACTATAGGTGCTTTTTTTTAAGTAATTACAAGGCTGCTTAAGTTAAATTGAATTTCATATTTTTCAGATTCTCTAAGAAAGTTAGAATCTTTTACATCGCCCTCTGTCGTTTGATTTCAGTGAAATTAGACTCAGTTTCTTTTAAGTTGATTTGGACAACGTGAATTTCTTTTTCATCAATTTAGGGAAACCTATTAATAAGAATATGTAACAAGTAATCCACAAAAGGTTTTATTAGAAAATTTGGAACTTAAAACAAACTTTTTTTTAATGATAGAAGAATTAAATTGAAGACATTTGTTTATGATACACGTGATAGTTTATATTTCCTTGCTGTATTTCACCTGGTTGTGGGAATATTTTAGGTACCTCTGCACCATAGCTCTCTTGATCCTAGATACGCTTTTGTACTGGATGCTGGGAATCATATTTACATTTGGAATGGAAAACAATCCAAAAACACCCTACGATCCAAAGCAAGGTACATCTTTATAAATTGATGTAAATAGTCATATGAAGAATTCAGTGATGCTGATTTCTTGGGATTGTGTTTATTATACTTCAATTATATTTTAATGGCTTACTGCTACTGTACAGTTATTCTCATGCAACCTTCAATTGTGCTACTATTGAAGCTTTAGAAAATGCTTGTTTCTTAAGTAATTTGTATAAGAATTGTAGAGAAATGAATGTTTATGAAAAACATTACATACTGTTTATAATGAATTGTTTATTTTAAGATGCATTTTGCTGTATCTTATGGTGGGTTCAGAGGTTCCACCTTCCATTGTTAAAGTAATTTAGATTTTTTCTTTTTTGACAAATGAATAACTGACCTAAAAATTAAGTTTGTTTAAAATAAATACATGAAAATATGTACATTCTCAAATGTTTGGAAAGTTTTATGCAAAAAAACTGGTAATTAGTTTTCTGTATTAAATATAAATATATATTATTAGAAACAGGGTAACAGGAAAAAAGTTACCTATTGTTTTTAGTGTTTTTTTTTGTTGTATTTAACTATGTTGCAAGATGATGTGGACAACATAAACAAGAGACATTAAGTAATATAAAATGAATTGATTATACTTTACAGGATACAGTAAAAAAAAACAACAACAACGATATGTTCATCCCTGGGAATGGCAATTCCACAAAATAAAAAAAAAAGTTATATTGCAATTTACAGCTATTCATTTAAGGTATATGAATGCAGTAATCACCTTTACAAAACTGGTTAAGGAGAGGTTAAAACAACTCGTAAAAATCAGTTTTGTCTCGGTCTTCGTTGTCATTTTATATTTGAACCTAACAAGATTTTATAACTGTATTTGTGATTGAGTTTGATATTTTGTAATAATATTTCAGGCTTTTAGCTGAGAAAATCAACAAGAATGAGAGGAAGAATCATTCAGAAATCATCTCCTTCCCTCAAGGACAAGAAGAAAGATGTTTTTGGAAATACTTTGGCTTAGATGACCCCCAACTAGACCCTCCACAGCCCCATGTACCCGCTGATTTTGAACCCATTCCTCCACGGTTATATCAAGTGGGACTGGGAATGGGCTATCTTGAACTCCCTCAAGGTGAGGATAAAACAAGAAGGGGTTGTTAATCTTGAATTCACTACTTTAGTGATATAATGAATGTTTTAATTATTAAACAGCTAAGTGTTGCTCGTCATCTCTTACTGAATATGTAAAACTTAATAATGTAAGAATGAACAAGTGATGAAAAATCACAATTCTGTCCAATAAGGATGAGAAACAATCCAGAAATTCCACTTTTCACTGGCAGGTTATGTAACGAGTGAAATAAATAGCTTGCATCTCTAAACTTCACCACCAGATGTTAGCAGAGGCCGTATTATGTATTATACTGAAAAATAAAACTGAGTAGGTAAAAACTAGGAATCCATCTTTAAACTTCCCCATGATGATCTGTCTTCAAATAAAACTTAGATTTTTATCTTCATTGACAATTTTCAAAACAATTATATATATCCATCAAATCATGTATGTGAACAAAACAGAAGAGGATGTATGCCTTTCACAACAACATTTGATTAATTTGGACACATTCTGAATTGGGTCATACTCAGAGCAATGTTCAGTTTGTTCTCCATTGTGCACACAATTACCACCAATAAAAAATAATCATGCTGCTAGTAGTGTTAGCAACAAAACGTTGCATATAAAAAGGCTTAAGTATAAACTGGAAAAACTATTTTTTTAAGGATGAATTTGTCTGTTCATTGTTAAGTACGAAGATACAAAATGGGCTATCATTGCCATGTCCACCATGAGTATTGAAACACTGGGTATTTAAACTGTTATTTTGTCCTTTAGTTGAAGTTCGGCAGAACAAGCTGGTGCCAACTCTTTTGAACACAAAGTGTGTGTATATTTTGGATTGTGTTGCAGATGTCTTTGTGTGGTGAGTATACAAGTTGAAACTTCACAAATCATTTGTCAATAGATCAAACACAAAGTGTGTGTATATTTTGGATTGTGTTGCAGATGTCTTTGTGTGGTGAGTATACAAGTTGAAACTTCACAAATCATTTGTCAATAGATCAGACACAAAGTGTGTGTATATTTTGGATTGTGTTGCAGATGTTATTGTGTGGTGAGTATACAAGTTGAAACTTCACAAATCATTTGTCAATAGATCAAAAATATTTAACTCTCTGTATATGGGCCTGGCTTTTTTGCACACGTCACAATATTTTACAGAGTTACATTCAAAATCCAGTTAAATAATTTATTATCAATGTAGGTCAATAAAATTAGCATCAGAGTTTTATATTATTTGAGTTTTAATTTAAAAAGAAAGTATTTAAAAAATTTTCAATATTCACAATATTGTCCTTAACTTTCAAGTCAGTTTTCAAAACTACATGTTCTTTTGTGACATACACGCTTATAACCAGTAGAACTTATATCTCAAGTTTGCAAATGCTCTTTGAATTTGGTGGCAATGGATGTTAGTCTAGAGGAAGTGATCAGTGTGTTTGTGTGCAATTAAAGTTGATGATCATAGTATTAATGATTTTTTTAACCTATTTATAATTAGCTAGAAAGCCAGTTAAATTTAGTTATTTTTAGGCATTTTATTTTAGTAGTTTACATAAGAAAATGCATATTTGAAAGGTACATGAATTTTTGTTTCGACAACTAGCTTAGATAATGGTTGGAGACGGCTTGAATGGGTAATGAAGAAAAACTTTAATATAAGTTTAACATAACAGCAAATGTACAACGTTTTGATAAAACCTTGTCGAAACATTGTACATTTTCTGTTA
>NW_013668094.1:76969-82861 GCF_000517525.1 Limulus polyphemus
TATTTCCAGGAAAATGTTTGCTCGGCTCTGGGGATTGGTGTGACTGAACCTACTTATTTAAGGGTTAACAAGTGTATTTCCAGGAAAATGTTTGCTCGGCTCTGGGGATTGGTGTGACTGAACCTACTTATTTAAGGGTTAACAAGTGTATTTCCAGGAAAATGTTTGCTCGGCTGTGGGGATTCGTGTGACTGAACCTGCTTATTTAAGGGTTAACAAGCATATTTCCAGGAAAATGTTCAATAAGCTAAGGACACTTATAAAGTTATTATGGTATTAAATGTTTTGTATTGTATATATATCGACGAATTTCCCACTTCAGTCTTACAGGTTGGCAATGTTTTCTTCATGGTCAGGCTATAAAAAATGTTGAATAAGTGTAATGATCTAAAAATCATATATACAAATAAGTATTAGAAATAATTAAGAACCTCTGGTCAGATTGTAAGCTGATTATATAGATATAAAAATCTTAACCAAAAACTAATATATAAATTAAGCCAATCTTGTCTGGTTACTGACTGGAATTAATTAACATCATTAATCAGTATACACAAAAAAACATAACCCATAATTATTGGAATACATGACTCATGATTTGTACTGATGCTATTAATGATATTTTGACCATAATTCCAATAGTATCTTACTAATTTTTGCCACATTAAGTTAGTCCTAAAACCACATATGAAACCAAAAATGCAAGGGCACCCTCTTTAAGTGTAAAAATTAACTACAAATATATACATATATATCCATAATTCTTTTAAACAGCACCTACAATAATATTAACACCAGCCATTAGTACCTGTAAGTCACACAACTTCCCAATAAACAAATCTTGGACTGGTGCCACGTGTATAATACACCACTCTCTTGTAAGTAATGACACTGTTATTAACTTCAAGACTTAATATGGATGATAGACACCACAGAGGATCGAGTTCAGGAACTTTTGTAAACATGCTTAATGATGTTTCAGTTTGAATTACTGGATGTTTTTCATTGTTATAAAGTGTATATGTATATATGTTTTTGCAAATAGTTGATTTACAGAATTTCTTTTTACCTCCATCCTTGTAGAAATGGATGTCAACACAAGAGACCAAGGTTGACTTGTCGGCCCTCTTTATGCCACGGCAGCCACCCATGAGCAAGGAAGAAGCTGTAAGAGCTAATCAGATCTTTATCTTAATTGTTTAAAAAAAATGTACTTTTCTCCTCTAATCATCTTGACTTTAATCAGACTTACAAAAGAAAGAGTGCATTTAAATCTGAGTAAGTATTCAAAAACTTTAACTGTCAATGTTATAAAAATTTTCTGCTAGCAAAAGCAACCCTGTGAAAACGGTGGTGAATTTTTTGTTGTTGTTTCGTATTATTGCCATTACCTTGTAAAAATATTGGTAATTAAGTAAATTAACCTGACAGTTCTGTACATTAACATCTTAAACCTCGCTCCTGTTGGACCTGTCTGTGTAGTTATAGAACTCAGTTTTATTCTCTTGCTTACTTGAGCTTCTAGATGGCTAATGGCTCCAACAATTTATTTTATGATTTATTTCAAGTGTTTCATTTTACAAACACAGATGGAAGATGATACTGGTGCTTTTGAGTTTGTGTACAGATTACTTCTACGGAGTTGTAATTATATTTATGGAGTTTTGTTTTTTTATTGTATTGTCAAAAGAAAAACTTATTTATGTCATTTATGAATTGTTTAATAAACTACAAATGACAGTATTATCACGAGGTACAAGTTTTGGCATCAGGTTTTATAAAAACCGAATGTGCATTTTAGTTTTCTGTTCTGGTAAGTATAGTAGTACAGTTTTGAAAACGTTTTGTTTTTCTTATTTCCCAGGCTCAGTTAGTAGAAGAATGGAACGAAGATCTTGAAGCTATGGAAGCTTTAGTTTTAGAAGGAAAAAAATTTGTTAAACTTCCTAAAGAAGAAATAGGTAAGAATGTGTTTTGTTTCATCCATGATACACAAGAATAAACTGTATAATAGTGGATCATTTTTGTAATATACAAAAATTTGATATTTCTTTCATATAAACTTTTTAAGTTTTAAATTTTAATGTTTTGTTTGGAATGCTTACTTTTAAGCCAGGAAGAATTGTTTTTTGTTTACATGTATGCAGAGAAATTATTGTTCATATTACATCTGTATTTTGTGATCTTTTGTTTTCTTCACATACTTTTATAATTTTTAGTGGTAAAAGTACACGTGTCAGACACGTATTCTTCTAGTTAGTAATATACATTTATGGAAAATAGATTATTTAGGTAAGATTATCCTGTTTAATCAATAACACATCTATGGAAGAGAGATTAGTTGAGTAAGATTATCTTACTTAATCAATAACAGCCTGTGGTAGAAGAAAGATTACCTAGGTAAGATTATCCTAATTAATCAGTAATACACCAATGAAGAGAGATTATTTAGGTAAGATTATCCTCATTAATCAATAACACATCTATGGAAGAGAGATTAGTTGGGTAAGATTATTTTAATTATTCAGTAACAGCCACCTGTGGAAGAGAGATTCGTTGGGTGAAAATGATCCTACTTCATAAATGATATGGAAAATGTGAGATGTTCACACCCATCTTGAGTCTTGGGGTCACACCTTCAACAAGTAAAAGCAACCCATTTTTTAGTCATCCCTACCATGGTTATGGTGAAACCAATGGGCAGAAGCATTGGTGACTGGTACCGTCAGTGGATGACCCATCATGAAATGGTCAGTATAGGGGGGAACTTATCTGAGTTAGTAGGGATGTAGTTAGTGGGTGTATGGTGTAGAAAAGAGTTACTTTTTCTCCTTAAAAACACCCATGACAGTAAATAAACAGAATCGTAATTTGTTGTTGGGTGGTAAAACCCTCATGCCTGATGAATGACTGGGGAAGAGACTCATAATGATACCAGTTAGAACTGGTGATGATGCTGGTGAACCAAAACTAAAAGGAAAATCAATGGCTGGTGGACCCAGATCAGAAAGGGTTGGCTTGAAGTCATGGAATTTCAATCACAATGCATCAAGGAAAACTGGGTAGTCTGTTGAGAGAGGTGGATTGATGTAATTAGATATAACTGGAAATGAAGTAGACAGGAAGAACTAGTTGAATGATGGGAATGGATAAGATCCTGACATAATGATTAGTGTGGCAATAGTAGTATCAAAGGAAGTGATACAAGCATAGTTAGGATACAACCCTGAGAATAATTGTGTCGCATCAATACACTAGACGTTACAGCAGATGGTGATCCCATAGATATAGTAGAATAATTCAACTTCCTCTGTATTAGCAGCTAAGTGATACAGAGAAGACTGGGGATGGGCTAGGGTCACAGATACATTTAGTGAACTGTATGGATGTGAGTCATGATCATTGAATGAAGCAAAGAAAAACACAAAAGATCAGTGCATTTGAATTGTGATCTCGGGTACGTCTGCTACATATTTCATAGACTGAAAGTGGGATCAGTGTATGATACGTCTTGGAGCAAGTTGGAAACCTAGATAGCATTTCAAACATTATTAGTTACAAGAAACTAGATTACTTTGGTCATACAATAAGAGATAGAGACAATCTGGAGAAAGTGGTGACATAAGGAAAACTTTATGGAAAGGGAGCCTGAGGTCATCCTTGGACTAGATGGAATGGTGGGATAAAGATGCTAATATAGAAAAACCTTGATAGGTTGAATGAGGAATACTGTGAAAAACTGGAGAAAACTCAGCCAAATCTCTGAATATGATGACAATTGTTCTGATTATTTTAACTGCAAAGGTTAATCCTGTAAAACAAAAGTCTGTTAATTTATTTTAAATTACTTTATTGTTCATGGTACATTAGTTAATAATAGTAAATATGATACTGAAGGTATTATTTCATTGTATAAAAGAAGTGGGGTGTAAATAGGACATTTTCTTTGCTTTGTATAGGTCACTTCTACAGCGAGGATTGCTATGTGTTCCTCTGCCGATACTGGGTGGTCTTGGAGCCTCCTGAAGGAGAGGAGCTGACTGAAGGGGAAGAGCATGAATTACAGGACGAAGACTATAAGTGTGTGGTATATTTCTGGCAAGGCAGAGACGCTACAAATATGGGATGGTTGACATTCACTTTCAGGTACGACTGAAGTAAGAGTTCTAATATTTAAATAAGACAATATTATTTCTTTCCAGCCTGCTGTTAGTGTAATGATGACTACTTCATGGTTCTGTAAAAACTCAAAGTTTTTTTTTATTATTTAATACATTATCTCTTTTGGGATAAAAAAAAATTATAATCAATGAATCTTTTACCAAGGTTTTAGATTTTTTTAAAACAATGTCTGTTATAAATGAATAAAATCCATAAGAAGTAGGACTAACTTCCCATATGGTTACAGGCGTATTAGTCACTCACTAGCACTAACAAGTGCACAGTAAACCTTCATCATTGATATGACATGCTTCAACATCAATAGTTTTAGTTCTTTCGTATGTAATATTTCTTATTACTCAAAATCAATACTAAAGTAACAACCAGAGGTGTTTTCTCGTTAATTTCTTGCATACTTAGACACCTATACTTTTTTTTTTTATTTAGTCTGTTCTGTTACGAAGAATGGTAACTTGTAAAACTAGGCCAACTTTATCATTGAGAGCAAGGTTCAGACTCGTGTATTACTGAACTTGTTGTAAGGCAAACCATGTTAAGAAAATGTTCAAAGCTGCAGAGTAACTGATATTATGTTTAATAAGTTCCACACATGAAATACAAATCATTGGACAAAGATGTTTTCATCAATATTCTAAATGATTGTGAACAATCAGTACACTAAATGTTACAGCAGATGGTGAGTGGTCCCATAGATGTAATAAAGGAATTCAACTTTCTTTGATACTCTATATTAAACACTGATGGAAGCAGTTTAGTGATACAGAGAAGACTGTTTATTGGTGTGTAAGTAAACAAAATATATTGGTACTCCATTCTTGTAATCGAAGAGCTGACCGTATCTCAGTTGAACATTGATTTATGACTTGCGTGGCTAGAACAGCTACTGCCTGTTAAAGGGAATATTGTGGTAATTGAAATAAAAATTACTGTTCCAATTGGAAGAGAAACAGTACTCTTATAAAGAGTAAAGTTGAATAGCAACCAGTAATATTGATTTCAGACAAATAATAGTACAATACAAGTAAGAGTAATTTCCATGTAGTTACGATGGTGAGACAGTCACAGATTGGCACCAACAGATGCTTTGGTAAAGCTTCATTGTTAATATGACGTACGTTTTATTCTATTTGATGGAACATGTATTTAAAACTTACAAGACTTAATCTGTACTACTCATCTGTTTTCCTAGAGCAACCCTGAAGTCAGTTGAAAATTAATTTTTTATTGAAAATCTTATTTTTTTCCAGCTATGTAAGATGTTACAGCATATTCTAGTTTAACATTATTAACTCTCATCTCTAAGTGATGTCTGTATTATAAACTATCTCTTCCAAGGGATTGTCATATTTTTTCTTTGATTGGAAGTAGTTGCGTTACATATAATAACTGAAGTCCTGATAATACTGCACTTTGTACTTTTTAATGAGTTCTACTTTTAATATTTCTATAACTAAAGGATTACTTTGATGTAAAATAATAAAGTATTGATTAACAAAAAGGGTTACTAAATGAACTTTTGTAAAGAGTTTGAAGATGTTCAAACAAATTTGACGTATTTCAGTATTTTAATTTTCTAACAAAACTTTTTTCACAGCTTACAAAAGAAATTTGAATCATTGTTTGGGGACAAACTTGAAGTGGTCAGAACACATCAGGTAAAATTTTCTTTTCTTTTAAAATATATTTCAGTTGATAAGCTGTTTTTGTTGG
>NW_013668094.1:83861-85852 GCF_000517525.1 Limulus polyphemus
AGTTCAATACGTTTATTTATTTGTATGTGTTTTTTGAACATCCGTAAAAAAGTTTTCTGTTGCTTACCATACTCAGTAAACTTAACTTACCTGACATCTTGTTGTAGAAGAATATTCCTGTAGCTTTCAAACACGTATTAATTAATACAAGAACATTATCAGGAACAAGATGAATGTCAAAATAAATTGAAAAAAAATTTCACATCTGCATTTCATTCCTAAGTGTAATAAACTTAAAATAAGAACCAAAACTCAAGCTCTTTCGATTAGTTGACTGTTCTTCTTCATCTTCCTTTGTTCTCCCGAAGAAGAATAGTCAACTATTTGGGTCTTATTTTAAGTTTATTACACTTTAAATGTGATCTTTTGTGCTAACTCTTTCATCAAAATTGTCATTCCTATGTGTTTTAAACTTTGCGTTAGAATCTTATGTTTGCCATTCAAGTGCTCCAGGTAGCTAATATGTTTACAAACTACAAATTACTTCTATGACCATTAATTACTGTATTTTGAAGTACATATAGATCAGCATCTCTTCAATCCAGTATGTTTTGCCATTGGCTCCATCTATTGTCAAAGCTGAGTTTAATTAGTAGTTGCTCAGACCACGTGTTGTAACATAATAGGGTGGTAACAAAGAGATGTTATAATAAAAACACTGACCATGAAGTAAAATCGTGTGCAAAACAAGACATGAATTATTATATTTATAAACGATGATATTTTTTAGCAAATATAAATCTGTAACTTTAGACGTGCATTAAGATGATAAATTAATTGATAATTGCAATGTTTACGAGTGAGACTCCTTGGGGGCTGTGCAGAAATGAAAGAATTTAATTTTTTGTGTGTGAAATATGATAAATAAATGTTACGTGATGATGAGATATCAATTCTAAAATGACAGTACAAGCTTACCATTCACATGTGTTGTACTTAAGTTTGTTTGTCTAACTTGATCAGGTGACATTACAAACTTACCATTCACATGTGTTGTACGTAAGTTGTGTTTGTCAAACTTGGCCAGGTGACAGTACAAGCTTACCATTCACATGTGTTTAATTGTGTTTGCCAAACTTAGTCTGGTGACAGTATGAATTTACTATTCTCACATGGTATAATTAATTTGTTTCGTTTCAATGTATATTTCTTTACTCATTACTAATAACCTAAAATACTTTAGGAGTTTGGATAACATGACATACTGTCACAACTAATTATTTGTTGTTATTCAGATGACTAATTGGTTATTTATTTATTTGTGAATTTGTTTTCCTCACCAAAATGTGAATTTCAGTGAAGAAAAGATCATGTAGTGAAATCCAAGATAGATTAGGCTTCTAAATCATCTTTTAATCACCGAATTTCATGTTTTGATGAAGAAAAAAGTTCTCAAAGAAATGTTACGATTAACTTTTCTGGGTTAGAATGGGTCAAGTGACTGTACAAACTTGACCCATTCTAACACACAAAACTCTCGCACACTGTAACTAAGTGGTTTTTAATGTTAAGTACTGTCAAAACAGGAGAAATGCAAGTTGTGAGTAAGTTCACAAAGAAATGTTACGATTAACTTTTCTGGGTTAGAATGGGTCAAGTGACTGTACAAACTTGACCCATTCTAACACACAAAACTCTCGCACACTGTAACTAAGTGGTTTTTAATGTTAAGTACTATGAAAGTCAAAACAGGAGAAATGCAAGTTGTGAGTAAGTTCACAAAGAAATGTTACGATTAACTTTTCTGGGTTAGAATGGGTCAAGTGACTGTACAAACTTGACCCATTCTAACACACAAAACTCTCGCACACTGTAACTAAGTGGTTTTTAATGTTAAGTACTATGAAAGTCAAAACAGGAGAAATGCAAGTTGTGAGTGATCATTAAATGCTGAAGAAGTATGTTCCATTAACCTGGGTTTATACTTGGAAGAATTTTTAAGTAAAATGTAATCTTCTTTGCAGCAACAAGAACACTTGAAGTTTTTGTCC
>NW_013668094.1:86341-96329 GCF_000517525.1 Limulus polyphemus
AGTTGTTACAGTATCAGTCTTCACAAACCAGATAAAGAACATTGTTAACTTAAAACATCAGATTTCACAAACCAGATAAAGAACATTGTTAACTTAAAACATCAGATTTCACAAACCAGATAAAGAACATTGTTAACTTAGAACATCAGACTTCACAAACCAGATAAAGAACATTGTTAACTTCGAACATCAGACTTCACAAACCAGAAAAAGTAGATTGTTAACTTAGAACAGCATACTTCCCAAACTAGATTACAAAGAGTTGTTACAGTATCAGTCTTCACAAACCAGATAAAGAACATTGCTAACTTAGAACATCAGACTTCACAAACCAGAAAACGAAGAGTTGTTACAGTATCAGTCTTCACAAACCAGATAAATAAGTTTACTAAGATTTCACAACCAATATGAAGAAGTTTTGCTTACTTAATCAGACCTCCCCAATCAGATAGAAGATTTAATAACGTTTTAATAAATAATTCTCTTTATCCAGCGATCTTTTTAGTGGATTAATTTTTCTTTAATTTATTTAGGTGAAACCAGATGCAGCTCTTCTCAATTCTGCCTTTTGGTGAGTTTCTTCTTTGAAATGTTTCACGTACTGTTTGTGACAGATAAAAAACTACTTGTTTGTTCGTAGCTGATTTAACATAATCTACCATTTGCTGCAGAATTATGGATGGTAATTTTAAGACCTTTTCACTCACATGCAGAGTGTATACAGTCAGGGGAAAAAATGCCTAAAGTCAGGGAATTTTTTTGTTTTTTCTTCGGTCAGTAATCACTAACAGAAATGTATTGGCTAGCTACTACATCTGGTATGTAAGTTCAATAATTCATTTAAAGTTGTTAATGCAGTGAGTTCTGAGCATAATTTCCTTTATATGTTTGTGTCTGTGTGTGTGTTTATATAATGCGAATGGTCAGGGAAAACTTGAAAACTTCATGGGAAAATCAGGGAATTTATTTTTTAAAGTTCTATGTACACCCTGATACGTACTACACAATTATGTTATTGATCTTGTACAAATACACTTGTATCATTTTTATCGTACAGATACTGAGTTGAGTATGTTATAAAGATTTTCAATATACAGATTATAAAGTCATGGTGGAACAAATTGTAGCAGAAGTACATTTTGACATTGTTTGGCATTTTATAGGTAGTGTGATGACACTAAAATTTAACCACTTTTGGGAAAAGTGTGGAACAGCCCCTTTCCAATGGAAATTATTCATACATTCAGGTCATAAAGATGTGTTCAGACTTAGAATTACCAAGAAGTGGATATCCTTTGTATTTAATGGCATTGGAAAACAAAGGAATATAGATTAGCTTGGGGCACCAGAACCACCCAAAAAGAGACCTGCAATAAGTCATACCCAAGCTATTGTAAACAAAGTGCAATATCTAGTAACAGGTGAGAATCCATGAGCACAATGGTCAGTGGCAAAAATCGTCCAAATGAACCAAGCAACAGTATGCAACACAATTAAGAAGGATCTCCATCTGGAAACCAGGTCAATAGGTTATGGATTTACCAAGATAAGAAATCCAGTCATACTTCCCATTCATTCACATACCTCAAGCGGTCAGAGAATGAAATGGGAATTCATGCAGTTCTTTCCATACAAACATATATTGGTCAAATCACTGAATGCAGCCCTAATGATTTTTGTGCAGTTGGACTCTTGAAACAGGTGCTTTCTTATACTGGATAATTATGGAAAGCAAGCAGGATGAAGTGATGTTCTTTGAACATGACAACCTTTTGTAGGGAAATCTGTGGTGTAGGAGTATTGTCAGTATGCATGATTGTCAGATAGTGCATGACTGTAATTTAGAAGTATAAATATTTTCCTGCCAAATTTACTTACATACACTGATAATAAAGTTGTTAATAAAATTTGGAAAATATCACTAAAAGGGCTATTTATAGGGTTAAAGTTCATCTGGACAAAAAATTTTTAAATTTAAACACCTGTGACTGAAATTATTTGGTTGAAAAAAAATAATGATGTGTATATATACAAACAGTCTTTTTGAGCTTTATCAGAAGAAAATTTCTCATTTTGTTTATAGTTACATCTTGAAAGTTCCTTTTGACAAGGAAGACAACTCTGGCATCGTATACGTGTGGATCGGAAGCAAAGCTGACGAAGATGAAGCAAAGCTAGCTGAGAAAATTGCTAACCAGATGTTTAATACAGTAGGGTTTTTACTTAGTAATGATACTTTAATATACACAGTGGTGCAGGAGGTATGTTTTGGCTGTGGTTGGACGGTAAAGACTTCAGTTATCAATGTTAACATTATTATTGTGTATTGTGATGATAAGTGCAGAGGAATATGGAATTTATTCCACTAACAAAGTGTTAACTAACAATTTGTCAGAGAGATTATGTGGTTAATTATAAGAAAAACCGTAATTAAGTCTCGTGGAAGAAGTATACAAGATTAATTAGTGTAAATTAATCAAAGTTAACAGTTGAGCTACATCGTTAAACTCTTCTTTCATGGATAATTATACACAGATATTTTTATCTTCTTTTTCTGTCCAGAATACGCACAGCTTACAAGTAATCAACGAGTTTGATGAGCCCGAAAATTTCTTCTGGGTAGGGCTTGGTGGAGGCAAGGATTATGAGAAGGTACTTGAATATGGCTTTACAGATGGTTTACATAATATAAAATACTAGGATAAATCATTGTGAATTTTATTTATGAAATAACTAATAGTGACCAGATGAAAAATAATTCTAAAACAGGCTATAACTTACTTACACATCTTTGTGAAAACTGTTAGTGTAAGTAGTATATATATGGTTTATATATACTATTTACACTAACAGGCTATAACTTACTTACACATCTTTGTGAAAACTGTTAGTGTAAGTAGTATATATATGGTTTATATTTTTAGAGACTAAATATATTAGCTCTCATTGGTTAGCAATAAATACTTTGCCCAATTTGGCTTAATATGTTAGTTTTCATTGGTTAACAAAGCCCATATCAGACCAGTTCAGAAATGTGTCAAGTTTCGTCAGGTTAGCAATAAATATTTTGTCCAATTTGGCTTAATTATTCATTTTAATGTGGAGGCCAACCTGATACAGTTTGTTTGTAATATATATTATTATAATACAAAATAGTGTTTGAACCTTTTTTGCTTATCCAGCAATAAATATGGTTCATTTAACACCATATTAGACAGATTCTTACTCTGTGAAATTACACTGTTCAAGTTTTAAACCCATTAGTGCTGAATCTAGCTGGAGAGTTAGATGAGTTTTTACTCTGTGAAATCGCAACATTCAAGCTGACATTAGGCAACAATACCATACAATGTCCAGATGAGAACAGTAGTTTCAGAAGTGTTATCAGCCCTGATAGTGACTACCACCGACTGTAGCTTTGCTTGACTTTCTAAAAACTGCACTAAGCTTCAAATTCTGTTAGTGTGTTTTTTAACAAACTATGCCCAGTTGTTAATGACTATTTTTAAATCTATTTTATAAGTTAGAAGTATTGTAGAAATTGTATTTTACTGTATTTAATTTTATGCTGTTCATCTGCACACTAGATGAAACTGTCCCTTGCTACTAAGATATATATATATATATGTATGTGTATTTTTATTGGATATTACTTCCTTGAGAAAACAATGCTATATTTTTACTTCTACTGATTATCAGGATCAATTACAAACCACAGTGTTGTACACCACCACGGAGGAGCTCACCGGTAGCAATATTTTTACAAATTTCAAGAGCCCTTACTCTGAAGTAGGTTTATCTAGGAATGAAAAAAAAAACAAATTTTTCACCGGTATATTTGTTTAATATGAGATAGAACCAAGTTTCTGTAATAACCCAATTCCAGTAAATTAAGTTTTCTTCCTGTTATAGGTATGGTGTTTTCTTAGTGTTTATTATCCAAGAATCTCTTGTTTTCTTGATCAAGTAGCTTTAGCTATTGTCCCTTGAGATGTATATATATACACACACACACACTTCATTCTTCAGAAACTTAAAAACAACTTGGCAAAACCTATTGTTTAACAAAGATTTGATTTGACCCATGTTTTATTATTTGTATGTTTTATCTGTGCAATTCAGGATGCAGAGTTCATGCAGTATTCAAGACTTTTTCGCTGCTCGAACGAGAAGGGGTATTTCTCCATCTCGGAGAAATGTGCTGACTTTTGTCAAGATGAACTTGTGGATGACGATATCATGATTTTGGACAACGGAAAAGAAGTATTCATCTGGGTAGGGCCAAAGTGTAGTGAGGTGGAGATCAAGCTTGCGTACAAAAGTGCTCAGGTAAAGCCTAAGTTGTAAACAGTAAGATCACATTTCTGTTTCAACCATAGATAGAATTCATTCTAACCTCACTTTTGTTTGAAACATTTTTTTAAACTATTCATTCAGAAAATTGCTTTGATCCTTGACATTGTTGATAACAGGGTTTGAAATAACCTGAGTCTCACAAATAATTTCTTTACAAAAAATACAATGAAAACTGCAGTTAATCCCACTAACTGCTGCTGGAGTTCCTGATGTGATCTCACCTAATCTTTTGTGGTTAGTTTGTGATCTCACCTAATCTTTTGTGGTTAGTTTGTGATCTCACCTAATCTTTTGTGGTTAGTTTGTGATCTCGCCTAATCTTTTGTGGTTAGTTTGTGATCTCGCCTAATCTTTTGTGGTTAGTTTGTGATCTCGCCTAATCTTTTGTGGTTAGTTTGTGATCTCGCCTAATCTTTTGTGGTTAGTTTGTGATCTCACCTAATCTTTTGTGGTTAGTTTGTGATCTTACCCAATCTTTTGTGGTTAGTTTGTGATCTCACCTAATTATTTGTGGTTAGTTCTTTAAACTGAGTTTTGTAACAGAAAAAAGAAAATTACAAAAAAGTTCATGTCAGTTATATAAATGTTAAATATTTTTGTCCAATGAAAAGTAATGTTAACTAATTGACCTTGAGAAGGGACATTAATGTCCTGCAAATTACTGTCGTGGAATTAAAGTTTTGAACAAAAGAAAAAATGGGTGCCAAAGCACCTTTATACCGAGATAGTGGGGTTTAATGAAGAAGAATAGTTAAAGTGAACACATATCAAAGTCTTCTGTTGTCAGAGTAAGAAGAACTGGCTTCAGTTGATTTTATAAAATGTGTGGTGAGGATGTGTTGATGGTTCTGACTCTGGTTTGAGTGATAGTCATGTAGGTGCCCCTGCACGTTGATCAGTGCCATCCACAGACTACTCCTAATTAGCAGTCTGCGGTTGTATTTGAAGACACGTAATCTGGACATTCTGTATCAAACAGCTCAAGTTTATCATGGTAATCATTATGAAGAGAGTGAATATACAACATTTTACAACCATTAATGTCATCAATCAAAATTTTAGACTAACAAAATCACAAGCATTACCCAGTGTTTGACTTTTAATGTACTTTTGATAACCAATAGGAAAGTTCAGATAATTTTAGTTATGTTCTCCGTAAAATATTTGTTTCGTAAGTGGAATAACAAATAGTTCAAAATATTTTCCATATTGAGCTAAACAACTTTATTGCTTACCAGCCACTTTATCCGGCATTGTCTGGGTATTATCTAATCAGAGGACCAATGTTTAGCTGTCTTAAAACAGAAATGATCAAAATTGTGCTTTTCGTGTAGCAATACGTGTCTAATCCTGAAAAGGAAGACACTGTTTTCAAACATTCTATGAATACGAAATTAGATGGACGGAGATTATCTCGCACATATTTCCATTTACTAATAAACTCTGTGTATATGTTTACTTTTTTCCCCAGTTTTGCTTCTATGATTCAGCCTGAAGCCTGGAGGTTTTGATGACACCTAAAACCTATAAAAGTTGAACATTAATCGTTAGATATAATTACTTATTTTCACTATTATACCGTATCATTTCAGTGAGGATTTCAAAGTACAATTTATTACAGTGTTTGATAATTGTTTATCCACATAGAGTTTCGGGATAGACTATGTTTCATGTTTTTTCATTTGGTGCCAAGATGGAAAGGTTCGTGTCATTTCCAACTCTGGAGCAATCAACATGGACTTTGTAGGTTGAGACCAACAACTTTGAGTGATTGTCCCTGTGCCCTGTTGTCTGAGTCAGACAGGGAACTGGAGCCTTTTATATACGTTTTTAAAAAATAAACCTGTTGATACAAAACTTATTATTATTTAACACTTTGTTTTACCAAATAACATATGGCAGCATATTCTTCTCTCTTATTATGGTATACAGAGCAAAAAAACTGGCCCAAATGTTTTTGTGATAAAAGTAATACCCACGTGCACACCCTCAGAATTCCCTTAGTATATGTGCAAAATTCCAGCCTCTACGTTCTTTCCACTTGGAGCTATGGTTCTGACACACACACAGGCTATTTTATTAGTATAGATTTAAAAACAAGTGTATACTCCTATGTGCACAGATCATGTAATTTTGTACATGGACTTAAGTAGGGAATAATGTTTTAAATTAATAACCATGTGATAGTGTTAACTAAATATTAATTAGGAATTCAAACCTGTGTAAAAAAAGCAAGATTAATGGTATATTAATGTTAGGTATACGTACAGACAAGAGTCAAGTAGCCGAGTATTGAGTCATGATTGATCTCTTGGTTTAGTTATACGTACAGCACGTGAGAGTCAAGTAGCCGAGTACTGAGTCGTAATTGCTCTTTGTTTAGTTATACGTACAGCAAGTGAGAGTCGAGTAGCCGAGTACCGAGTCATAATTGCTCTTTGTTTAGTTATATGTACAGCACGTGAGAGTCAAGTAGCTGAGTATTGAGTCGTGATTGCTCTCTTTGTTTAGGTATATGTACAGCACATGAGAGTCAAGCAACCAGATCGTCCCAGGAAGTTGATGCTCACTCTGAAAGGAAAGGAATCTCGCAAATTTACCAAATCCTTCCATGGCTGGGGTAAGCACAGAACCGTAGTTGAGTGACACCCTGGCATCAGCTGTATATGACTGCATGATTAATTTATAATTGTTTTTCAAAACATAATTAAAATTGTGCTAATGGTTACATCTATAGCTCTTTCCACATATATAAAATAAGGTTAAACTACATTAAGAAATGTCTATTGTTACAAGTACATCCTTTTTACGGTCTGTTTCGAAAAGAAGTTAACCTCTTACAAAGTGACATTTTAGTTCTACCCCCCCGTGTTTTATATGTGGTGCATTTATTTAATGAAGAGAATTACAAGTTTTTAAGATGGACTAAAAGAAACTTTTAAAAGGGGCCTTGCCACATTTTTTTTAGTTTGCCATCCTTTATTTAATATGGAACGTGTCTGGGAAAATATAATGTAAGGTGTGTTAGTTGCAGAGCAGTAAGATATGTTGTATTATAAGCAGTTAACATTAAAGATGCTTCGATCTGCACTAGTTTGTCTGTTGGTTAAGAGAGAGAGGAGATGTGGCAATACATGTTAAGTTTGTGTCAGTGAGGTATAAAAACCGGGTGTAAAAACAAGTTATAAAGGAAGTTGAAATATCGTTTTTTTTGTAAATATCTAAAATTAAATAAGTCTTGAAACTAAGAAAATATAGTTTTGTGAGTAGTTAAGATTATTTATTGACAAAATCTGAAATGCTGCTCCCTTTAAATTAGAAAGCAGTTAACTGTTAATGTTTGTAACATTTACTATATGTTACAGATTTAAGATCATGGAGGAATTTACGGTTAATGAAAAGAAATAATGTTAATAGGTTATGTAGCAAGGAATGAAATCTATTGGTGAGGTTCTTCTGGTTGTGTAGGCTGCCACGGTCTTGTTCTGAAGACCAACGGAACTTAATACAGTTGTTAGTAATCTACTAATTCAGCTTGAACTAACACTTTTCCATACAACCCGAACAGTTGCAGGTTTTTAAGTTTAATATTTCCTGTATTTTCTCAGTTATTTCACAAGGGAACGTGTGCACTTCATGTGATTGCAGTAAGGGTATGTTGCTACGAATAACTTGAACTTTGTGTGAGCTAGCCAGTGTTGAGGCTGATGTTTTTAGTCAGGCCAAAGCTCAAACCAACACAAATCAATGAGAAATTGATAATTATGTATAATCCTAGTTACACTGTCCACAGAAAAAATTAACATTGGTTTTTTTTTCTATGTGCTTTTGCTTGAAAGGTGAAAAAAAGTTGTATCCTACATTCAGCCATTAACATACTGATTATAAATACCTATCTTTGTAAATGATATGTTGATACTATTTTAATATCATATATGGAACATTATATAATTGTTTTTTTACATGTTAATTATGAATGATGATGATTACCTTGGATTTGAATAAACTAATATTAAAAAAATGTTAGAGGTTGAACTTGTAACAAGTTATAAAACCTGTATGTATAATAAAATATTTAACTTGTATTGTACTAACAAATCTCTGTACTTAATTTTCATAAATACTACTAGTAGTACCCAAGTCATTTAAAGATGAGGCACTGGCATCAAAGTCGGAAAGAACTTGACATCAGGACTAAACTTCAATAAGACCTAGACCATGTAAGAACAAAGTATTAACTAGATGTACTTTCTGCAGGATCCCCAAGAGTAAATAAAACCAAAATTCAGAGTAACAGATATTTTTACTTTATGCTTTTGAAGTTCATATGTCATGATGTATTGTAGCCTACAGAGTGAGTAATTCCTCTTGTGATTCCTGGCATGTGTGTACATTTTACTGATGTCAAGACAGTACAAATTGCAACATCCCTTATATGATGTCATTTTAGTGATGACTGACTGCACACTACTGTATAATGATGCGAGTGGTTAAAACAAGTGACCCCTCCAGGCGTTCACTAGGTGCTATGTTATGTAAGAATAAAGTACAAATAAAGAGTTCACTAGGCCCTATGTCATCTCAGTATAATTTATATGGTTGAGTAAATATGTTACATTAAAATAGTTCTGAATATTCAAATCACCAAGTCATGTGACAACAACAGCTATTATAAAGTTGCTGTGGAATAGAGTGAATCAGAACTATTTCTTGGCATTTCATAGTGAAAATTGATTGCTTTTGAAAATGTTATGTAACAGCCCTTTCTGATGTAAACTAATCATACACTCAGTTCATAAAGATGTATTCAGGTCAGGGATCTAGAATTTCCACAGTGGGGATATCCTTTGTACTTGATAGCACTGGAACACAAAGGAATATGAATCATCTTGGGGTACATTGACCATTTAAAAAAAAGACCTACAAAAAGTCATACTCCAGATATGGAAAGTAAAATGTAACAAGTGAAAATCCACAAATACAGTAGCAACATAAATACAAAAGATCTCCATCTGGAAATGATTCCAATAGGGTTTAGGTTGACAAAATAAGGCTTCTAGTCATATATCATATTCAACCATTGCATACATCAGGCAGCTGTAAAATGAAAAGGTAGTCATGCTATTTCATACAAAAACACTTTTATGCAGTGCTTTTTGACTTCTGTGTGATCAAACTGTTGAAAGAGTGCTAAGAAACCTTCATCCTCATACACTAGATGGATTATAGAAAGCAAGTTGGTATGAATGATATGATTTGGACATGGAAGCCTAACAATGAAAATTAAACGATGCTGCAGGGCATTGACAAGATGTACAGTCATCAGATAGAGCATGACCAGATGTGGCAGCATCAACTGTTATAACACAGCAAGCCTCTAAAATTATTTTGGCCCTACATGAAATAGTCCATTAGACCAAACCTATACTGGAGAATTGTTACTCTAATTCAGAATTTACTATGTGAATATTCACAAAATTTGGTTAGGTTTTAGTAAACAATACAAGTACATAGGACAAAAAATATCAGAATGTTTAGTAAAGATTCGTATGTAAATTTACTGAGTCAATCTGACTCTTAACTGACTTGTTTTACATTACAGTTTCTTATCCCATATTACTATAAAACCTTC
>NW_013668094.1:96422-101908 GCF_000517525.1 Limulus polyphemus
AAATTAAAATCTTAAGTTTTTTTATAGTAACATTTTTTAATTATACTTATTTTCTCTACCCTAACACAAATTGTAGTGAAATTAGACTGTAGCAAAAGTTGAAAAATATAAAATCAAATCAAAAGTACATTTTGTTTGACTACAAATTGTAACAGATGATTACAGTTATTTTATCCTAAAAGCTTCCAGACCTTTAATCTTTTCACAGTTACTTTCATTTTATTTTTGTTATTGCTGTAATAACTGTGTCTAACTAATAAACTAGCGTAACAAAGCAATAACTCATCTGGCAAGAGTTTAGTGCAAGTTATGTAAACAAAGTATTGATTATATCATGGACAAGCAGTTAAAATGAATTTCTTATCTAACCTAATAAGTTTTTAATTCTTACATTTTCGTTACTTTTTAATAAATAAGAAGTATTCATAAAAAACGAGAAATTTAGTACTTACATGTGCAATCATGTTTTCAAGGTGACGTACTCGTAACAATGAAGTCTGAGGCCCAGTAAGCCTTTTTTTTTTATGCTTATGTTATCTCACAAATGTTTTTTTAAAAACTCAAATATCTATGTCCTAAAACTACTATAATTTAACTGGTTTTCTAACTAATTTAACTGAATTTAAGACAGTGGTAAACAATGAAACTGAAGCTAAAGTTTTCAAAACCTGTTGGCTGAATGTTCTAGGCTCATAGAAAAATTGGAAAACAGAATCTTGTTTCTATTGGTTATAAATAATCCAATGCCAAATGTCAGGAGAGGGTTGTTGACTTTTTTTTTTTGTCCTGAATTATAAACAAATAATTCATATTAGCAATAAAAGTCAAGAAACATTCATAAAATTTTAAAAATTACCTGACAAATATACAAGTTTATTTAAAATTTCTGAATACAAGTTGGTCTACCACTAGGTGCATTCAAGTAAATTACTGGAAAAGTGAGCCACTTGTAAGAAACATAGATTAATAACAAACAACAGTATGGTAAGGTTTTTTTTTTATATTATTATTCCAATTTTTGAAACTTCATGAAATTGATAAATAATTTTTAAAAAAATTTTTCGCTAGTCAGCTGAAGGATTTTTTTCAAAGTCTGGCAACCACCTGTCATGTACACCCTACAGATTCCCTTGCACAGCATGAACACTTGAACTGTTTAACAGTATTTTTAATCATGGGAACCAAAATTTGACTGTATATTGCAGTGGTTTCCAACCTGTATTGCAGCAAGTTGATATGTGTGTCGCAAGAGTTTCACCAAAAGAAGAATAATTAAAAACATAAAAAAAACTACAAAACAAAATGTTGCATGTGACAGCAGGGGGTGTTGTCAGTGGAAAATGTTTAGGAACCACTAGTTTGTTGTCTCTTCCAGTTGGAAACTTGTTCACTGCTAACTTTAATTAGTAGTCTGTATTTACCCTGTCTTGATATTTAAGTAAACAATTAATTATTCTTTTTTATTAGTAATTTTCAAACTAATTGATGTTACATTGTGGCTGGTAATCAGTTGCTGTCTTCAGGTATATTACCTTGAAAAGGATTATCTGTGTGTTTGAACCACTAATTTTAGGAACAGAAGTTAGAAAAAAGAAACCTATGATTCTATAGGTATTTGAAGACCTTGTAGCATTCTGCCACAATTTTTATGAGTGTAAAACACTTAAATACACCATTTCGATACCTCACTACTTAGAATAGACCATTCCAAGCTTTTACTTGTTGTTAACAAATGTTAAACAACTCTATTCTATTATGTATCAGAAGTTAGAAGTGCTACCCACTAGACTGAGTTTTAAACTTTTCTTTTATGTTTTAGATACTTTGTTTCTTTAGAGGTTTAAGGCAAGGTGATGCAAAAGTCACAGACCATCATGATTTATCCATTGTTTTCACAACAGGATCACTTCAACACATCCTTGTAAACTTACTAACAGCCCAATAAATTACTGGAACAAAACTAATAAGAGATAGTAGGTGAAGTAAGATATAGAAACGGTGAGACAGAGAAGTGACTTGTGAATAAACAGCCCAATAAATTACTGGAACAAAACTAATAAGATATAGTAGGTGAAGTAAGATATAGAAACGGTGAATATTTTGGTTGGACAGATCTGTTAATATATGGAGGGTAATGTGAAAGCCATTTTTTGTGTAAGAAAAAATTTTATACTTAGAAAAAAAGTACTCTTGAACAGTTAAATAATACTAATTCTTCTGAACAAAAATGTGTAAAATACATAAACAAGCAACAACTCACCAATCAAGATCCAAGAACAACTCAAACATTTTGTATATATTTATTTAGAAAGTTTTAAAAGCATTATGCTGCTAAATCATAGTTTTTAACAACTAATCCACAGCTCATACAACAGATGTACCAAAGTTTAGTGTTGGTGTCTAAACTGGTATTAAACTTTTGTTGTTTTTGAATGTTATTATTTAAAAGTAGTTTTATGATAATGGAGTAAGACATTCTGATTTTTTAAAGATAAATATTCTAAAAATCTGTGATCAAATTAATAAATTTAATCCAAAAGTAGGCTGACAGAAGTTTGATGTGGTACGAAATATGAGTAACTGCTTTTTCAGTATTTTTGTGCATAACTAAGCTGTTTCTTATTCAAAACTTCAAAATAAAATTGCAAAATTTAAAAGATACTCATCAAAAACAACAACTGTTTATATGCAGTAAAAATCTGAAAGAAAAAGATTTAACTTTTTATAAAAAAAAGTAAAAAAACTTAGCTAACACTTTTAGTACAATGACCCAATAAATGTTATTTGCCCAGAACATGATTGTTTAAAAGTTTTTAAACTCTTACAATAATTCTTAACAAATAATTTACCTTGAATTACTCTATTAGCCAGGTGAGTGGTCTTTGAGATTGTTATTGGGTTTAATCTGTTTAAAACAAAAGTATCATATAAGCACTATCTTTATGGTTTAAGAACTACATATTCTTCACAGCAATTGGTATACATTGTTCTTTATATATAAAAGTTACATCTTTCTCTTAACTTGATACTTCTCGATACTTTTATCAACATTTACTTTGTTTCAATATTTTTTATATTTCTCAACTTGTGAATTCTTCAAAACCTCGAGATTTTCAGCCAAATCATCACAGGAGAATAGCAACACTTTACAGATTTATTGAAAGTCTCTTTAAGCCACTGAATAACTCTCTGTACAAGTGATTATGTAAAACAAGGTACTTGACTGTATTAAGTACCTTATCTTACAAGAAATGCACAACATAAAATAACACAATTATCATGATATGTCTTCAAATGTTGCATAAACTTTATAATTTATTATTACACAAAACATTTTTCAAACTAAAAAATAAAAGTAGAAAAAAAAAGTTTGATTCCAAGAACAACTAAAGAAATTCTGTCCAAGTTTGAACAGGATTTCTTTTAGACGAACATGGCAGGCAAAGTTTGACGTTTGTTAGCTTTCCCATCACAGACAAATACAGTTGCACATCATTTTCTTGTACAAAATAGCAAAGCTTTTTTTTTTTACCAACCTCATAATAATATCTACACATCCAGAATGTACTTTTACATTCACCGACATTCTCAATCTAACCATAGAAAAATATAAACGTACACACCAAGTAATAGTTCCATATAAGATATATTATATATAATATATATATTTATATATAGTAATTTACATTTCTCTTTTAAAATATTCAGAATTACATGTAAGACTATACATGTATTTTCATATTGACGGGTTTTTATAGAGAAAAAAAAAACAATCTATGTTCTGCATAAAATCTCGGCTTTCCTTAATTTACAAAACAAGCTATAACAAAATTAAAGCTTGTGTATTGTGAATACACAACACTTTGGCCTCAGATTGAAATCCTTGTATTAATGACTTGTACACAAGAGCTTTGGTTGCTGAGTGGTCCAAAACTCAACTTATTTGTTTCTGAGAAACTCCTTTGTGTGTGAGGAATGAGAAAGACTTTAACACGATTTTTGTTTCGTTTATAATTCAGTCACTTTGGTTAAATTGAATCATAATTATTTTATGTCTTAGTATTAAATACCAAAAATCTTTGATCACAGCTCTGTGTGGAACTATAAACAGTAGCTGTTCCAAAAGGTATTTGTGAACTTTCACCCAAACTCTTATTTCTTGACAAAGTTGATTTTGATGCCTCATTAGTATATTCCACACAACTGCAGTATCCCAAGAAACATTTAATGACTTTTTAAATCATTTTATCATTAAAGCTATCAAATCATTCATTGGATAAGAATAACACTAAGACTGTAATTGCCTTAAGTATTCAAAACCAATATAACTTATTAATCGAGTTCTTCCACTTTCAGTTAAAGATCTACACAAATAACCCTAATCCCTTGTGATCACCACTATTTGAAATACTCAATTCTTTATTTATTAGTTAACATTATCATAAATCTATATCACCTGTGCTAGGAATGCTGACATTGTGGTAACTAAACACTCTGGATTAATAATGTTAAGATGACTTGGAAAAGAAATAGTTTTTTTCCCCATCTTTTTTCTTACAAATGTCAACATTTAAGGCACAAACCTTTTTTTCATAACCATCTGCCTTATCAACATATCTGTTTTTATTATATTAGTGGCAAATTATACCACAGATAGCATGCAGGCTAGTAATTCAGTTGACTATTGTCGAGCTCAAATTTGGTCTTTTGCAATGAAAAATGACTTGAGCACTTCTGAAACACCATGTATTTTGTTACATGCGAGTTTAAAAGGGTTTTCTGAGTTGACATTTTTTTTAAACAGAACTTTTTCACAGTTTTATATTTTCACATTTGTTTGCTACCCTTTATTTACAAAAGGATGCAATGTTTTAAATAAGTATCATTTGTATACATGTATTTCTTCCTACACCACTGTAAAAAGATGCAAGAAAAACTAAACATGAACCAGTGAAAAATTGCTTTTGAATACAAATACTTTTTTTGTGTCTCAGTCATCAGATTATTACTGATGGCAACCTCTTGCAATCAGATCTCACGGAGAAGTGGAATTTGTAAACAGATAAGAAAATAAGCCAACTACAATGGACTCTATGATAACATGAAAACGATTTTGTAACAATATTCAAACTATTGAGTGCTGTTTAAACTTGGAAATTTGTTTTTAAACTCCTATGCTCTAAGAAACATTAGATACATTATACTGACGAACAAAACATTGTATTGTGCGTGCATTTAATAAGGCCTAACAGCTGGTAATAAAAAAAACAATCAATTAATTGTTTAGTAGCCTTGAAATTGGAATTAATGTTGCATACCCTTGTTCCTTACAATTGAACAATTATTCCTTATTAATGTTAAATCATTAGTCATATATATATATATATGTGTGTGTGTGTAAACATACAGAATTATATTCGGTAATTTCATAGAAATACATAGTGTGTGTGTGGTGGGGTAGGGGGGGTTAGTTTCGTACTACTAAC
>NW_013668094.1:101971-123564 GCF_000517525.1 Limulus polyphemus
CTTCAAAACCTGAAATGATAAATTAGTGAAAAGCAAGTTATATCACTTTAACTAAAACACACTTATTTACAGTTCTATGTACAGTGTTTGCTCCTTCTGAAGATAGCATGTGTTTTATGAAGATGGATAATAAAAAGTAAAGTACTGGTGAGCGATATTTTAACAATACCACACACTTCTTTTGTAGAGATCTTCACTGGTAACAAAATACCTTAGGACACCCCCTCCTCTAGGCTCAGCACTGAAGTAAGGGGATCATAGCTTCCAGCTAGATAGTAGATATCATTGTTGTCAAATATTGAGCCATACCGGAAATTTTCATTTGATGTTTCTGCAATCCTCCTGGCTTTGTACTCTGTCCAAGATAGAAGTTCACACCTGTGGGATATGGTCTGTACATCGTTTTCATCCATGTGTGGTGACTGAAACAGTGCACCCTGAAATTAAAATCAGTAAAGCTCATCTTACTCTTGAGACCACACCACTCTAAGTAAAAACAATGTTACTGAAAGAAGAACCTGCCAAAACTAGCTCTGTTGAAGATTTATTGTTATGCTGAGCACTAATTCCTAAAATATTAAACGAGTACCATAGTATAAGTATGGTGATCAGAACGAGCATCCTAAAAATGGAACGTAGTATTAAAACTGTCATATTGTTAAAAAATACAAATAGGTATGGTGACCAGAACAATTGCCTTACATGGAATATACATATTAAAACTACCAAATACTTGCTTTTTAAATGCATATTCTACAACTAACTAAACAAACATGTATCTATATAATGGTTAAAAATCCTACATGAATGAAGTGCTTAATGAAATGAAAACCCGTGGACAAATTTCTATCTAATAAAATAGATCAATCTCGAACTTACTACTTCTGTATTCATTTGTAAATAACCGCTTAACATGAAATGAATATGGTATTAACTACCTCTGCTCTGGTTCTTAATTGCTACTAAACACAAGGTCAAGAAGTAGGTGACCACCTCTGCCCCGATTCTTACTTAAGTACTGAATATAAGGTCAATATGTAAATGACCACTTCTGCTTTTATTCTGAATTACTTTTTTGTTTGTTTTATATCTATCCACTAAGCATGACATACACAAAAGAATTACTGCCACTGATCTCAATTCTAACAACCTTTAAAATCAACATGGTACTGATTAAATCTGATTCTAACTGTTAACTAAACATTTAGTCAATCTGATTAATAGTTTTAAATTTACATTTCCTTGGAAGGTTTCGAATAGCTCAAAACGTTAAAATCAGCATGGTACTGATTAAATCTGATTCTAACTGTTAACTAAACATTTAGTCAATCTGATTAATAGTTTTAAATTTACATTTCCTTGGAAGGTTTCGAATAGCTCAAAACGTTAAAATCAAGATGGTACTGATTAAATCTGATTCTAACTGTTAACTAAACATTTAGTCAATCTGATTAATAGTTTTAAATTTACATTTCCTTGGAAGGTTTCGAATAGCTCAAAACGATCCCCCAAAAGTTAATGGGACTTGTTTGCCAGACTAAGGCAAGAAATATTTCGGGATGCTGAGTGTTACTTGTAGCTGACCAATCATAGTGAAGGTTTCAGAATGGGCATGGGTCTCTCTTTCAACCATACAAATCATTCTATGAAACTTAATGATCAAGGCTCACAAAATTGGAAATGTTTATTTATTGTGGAAAAAATTTGCGTTTTCTTCATTTAACACCCACAACAAGTATGGCAGCTGGCATACCTTTGGCTCGAGAAGCTGACTTCCTCTTTTTGTTTCTTCTGGGTGATAAAACCATTTCACCTTCACCACCATGTTGCCTCCCCACGACTGCCACATGGTCTCGATTCTTCCAATATATGGTAGATGGGGTCTTCCTGTGGACAGGAATACAGCACAGTCGCCAACCTAAGGGTGAGAAACCAATGGAGTTTGTGTGTGCATTATGTATATTAGGTGAAATTTCTAATTTTTAGATAAAAGTAGTTTCATATTAGAAGCTATCATACAGAAAAGTGCTCATTAAAAACCTAAGTAATTCAGCAATAACTAAATTACTTAGGTCTATGAAAACAATTGTTATGCAAACAGATCTTAAAATATAATAATAAATTGAGTGGCACTTCAAATAAAGTTGAATTTCCAGGAACACAAAGGGTTGAGTTTATTAATAACACATTTATCAGATCAGACAAGGTTATTGACCTTATATCGAAGACTGGTAAGTAAATGAACCATTGTCTACTTAGATACTTGTTTGTTTGTTTTGAATTTTGCACAAAGCTACACGAGGGCTATCTGCGCTAGCCATCCCTAATTTAGCAGCGTAAGACTAGAGGGAAGGCAGCTAGTCATCACCACCCACCGCCTACTCTTGGGCTACTCTTTTACCAACGAATAGTGGGAATGACCATCACATTATAACACCCCTACAGCTAAAAGGGCGAGCATGTTTGGTGGACCAGGGATTCGAACCCGTGACCTGCAGATTGCGTGTTGAGCACCCTAACCACCTGGCCATGCCGGGCCGCCGACTTAGATACAAATTTTTAATGGAGTTATTTTAATTTAGAGTTAGTGTTGAAACCTCTCAATTACTAGATAAAATGGTTTTACTAGAACTTAAAACATTTTATCTGATCATGAGACCTGCATTATTTTTAGTTTTGATTTTGTGGAACTAAATTACTAAGTCTGTTTTACAATAATTTCTTTCTTTAGAAATCATATGGACAGTAAATTTCAAATAGAGGACATGTTATACTTAAACACACAAATATATATATCTTACTTTCTGTTAATTCAAAAGAAAAATCATTAAACATTTGTTGCACAGTCACCATCCACCTCTACCAGTTAGGTATAGATTTCTTTTTGTTTTCTTATTTTCATACAAGGGTTAAATCTCACAGGATTTTATAAACAATCTTATTCAAAACTGCTTGAATACAATTTTGAACAATGACTTTTATACCCATGGTGTTATCAAAACATACCAAACAACTGCACACATTGCCTTCTGCATAATCAAACTGATCTACAGACAGAGTTTTAAAACACTGGGTTTGTAATATTTGTGAACATAGGATTCTGAACAGAATATGTGCGTGCTTTTAAAAAATGTGTTCAGGTGAAGACACACTTATATTTTAATATGCACTACAAGTAAAACAATTTCTTTGTGTTTCTCAGCAGAAGATAAAATAAAAACTTCAACCTAACGATAAAGGCATGTCAAGTTTAATTTGTGATACATATAAAAATACCAATCTTCAAACTAAAAAATGAATTATCTTTGTTGTTTGTGAGTATGTAATTTATGAGATTTTGGGGATTCATACTGTTATTTAACATTAGTACTAAAATAATCAGTCCTGTATATAAAAGACAACATTATGCACAAACCTGTTTGAGAATTTCTACAACATGGATACAATTTGTAATACACATTGCTAAATAAAACTTTTTTTATATTAATAGATTTTAATTTTTAAAATCATGATTCTATTAACTGATATCAAGAAATATGTTTACATAAGCTAGTGTTATTAAATTCTGAGAACTTTTTTTATTCAAACTGCTATCTATAAAAGTTCTCATTATAAATTACTGTTTAAGAAAAACTTGTTTAAACTCGTTTGTGACAGATTTCCTAAAAATATATTCCTTTTTAAATGCAGACACTGAAAGGCTGACAAGTTTTTGACATTAAAAGTTAAAATGAAAACAATATTTGCTTTCCAGAAGTTAACACTCCAGTGACTGAGATTTCCTTCCTAGACGAACATGAAAATTACTCCAGTTGTCAGAGTGTTAAAAATGTTGGGGGGAACAGATTTTTCACAATTCAGGTATAAGCTAGTCCAGGCCCAGCCTACCTTTATTGTCTCTTTCCCCCTGGTGATGGCCTTGAAAAACTCTTTCTTTGCCTTTCCTTTAGTGTTGGCTCGTCGGAAACTTTTCCCAGCCCACCGCCAGAGTTGCTGAGCTGGGAGAAAGGCTGTGAAGTATTAGGTAATGGAAAGTAAGTTGCATGCAACATGTTGAAGATCCATGCGTATCAGACACACAGAGGGGATTATGGGAATGCAAGATGGAGAAATTTAAAAAAAACAAAAACAATTCATGCATACAAATTAGTTCACTATACACAAGGGAAACAACGATGCCGATACAAAATGGAGAAAAAAAAAGATGTTATTAAAACACAAATAAAACCGTAAAGAAAGAAGAGAACAAAGACACCATTTTAGTAATCCAAAATTGAAAATAAAAGTTTCGTTTAGTGACGAAGAACTGACAAAATTACATAGCAACAATCATATCATCTCAGTCATGCAACTTAAATATAGATTTCAGAAACAAATAACATTGCATAGTGTTTAAAAAAAACAACAACAAAATAAATGACATAAATAGCCTTTTTTTAGTATATACAAAGTCTTGCCTTTCTACAGTAAAACAACTACCATCAATAGAATATGATACAATACATATCTAATGGATATAAATATTAAAAGAATTATCAATAATGTAAATTAGTCAATACTCTTGGAAGTATTTTTCTTACCTGCTATTTTACTTTTTTCAACTGAGGGGAGACGATCTTTTCGCTTTTTCTTTTCATTGGATTTCTTAGTCTGTGACATAAAAATTTAATTTATATAAATTACCTAAGATTGATAAATATTTAAATAAAGGTTTGAGAAATAAACAGAAATATTTCCTGTGTTACTTCAAAAATAATTCATGTAAAAAAAAGATAAAAATCAACACTGATCGTAATGTTACAATATTCGAAACGTAATACAAGCAGTATGTAAAATTACTTTCAGTGTGATACAGATAAGTAATATCAAAATTAAAATTTACCTTCACTTTCTTATTCTGAGATTTCTCTTCAATGGCACAAAGTGTTTTTGTTGTCTCTTCCTCATCAGTAATGTTTAAACTCTCTGAGCTATCACTGCTACTAACTGAGGAAGATTCTGGATCAGCATTTTTGTTTGTTTCCTTCTCATTCTTTTCTTTCTTGTCTTCTTGAGAAATGTCTGTGGAATTCGTTCTTATCTTCACCATCAGCTGTGACTTCTTATTTTCTGTACTAGAGCTGGGTGTTTCTGCTTGTGGTGATTTTTGAGTTCTTTCTTCTCCACTTTTAGTGCTCTGTTCAACAGTTGTTGGTATAACATTTGGTGTATTGGCATCGCTGCTCGATGAGGATGGAGAATGGGAATGTTCAGGGCTGCTTGGGTGGCTTCGTTTTTCGTGCTTGTGTTTTTTATGATGGTGATGATGATGACAATGGTGATGATGGTGGCGATGCCGACGTTTATGATCATCTTTATGTTTTTTGTGCTTTCTTGATTTTAGTGACGGAGGACCACACACACTTGCTTCGGATGAACTGCCAATGTGATGTGATTCCTTTTCTCTTGATTTATCTTTTACTTTGCTCTTGGATTCACTTTTGCTTTTCTTTGATTTCTTTTTCTGGGAGTTTTTCTCCTTTTCCTTCCCTGAAGAAGATTTCATGCTTCTTGTTGCTGTAATGGAAAGTGTATCTACAGTGTAGAGTGTACTTTGTGATTCAACTGTACTGATGACAGATGACAACGACGAGATATTTTCTGAATGAAATACATCATTTAATTGTGAATGGTCTTGGGTATTCTGGCCTCGTGAGCTGCAACTTTCTACAAATAACAACAGTTATGTTCCAATTTAAGCAAACATAGATAACAAATTATATAATTACAGATACATTTATATTACTGTTGAGAAATTCATTTCAAAAGAATTGATGAATTATTCTAAAGCCAAAAAAATGAATCAGTTAATATCATAACCGATATGTTCATATAAAAGGCAGAAAAATTAAGCTATTGCTAGTATGTTCTAAGGTTATTTACAGAAGTATACTATAATCTATCACAAATATCAACACTGTATTACATTAAAATCTAACATGTTTTGATGCAATTTTAAGCAAAGTGTGGTAGAAGATTTTAAAAGAAATTTCAATTTTTTTTTTCCAGTAAAGACTTACTTTTTTTTCCTGACTTTGATTTATTTTTATTCTTTTTTGTTTTAACTTTTTCTCCACTGGGAGCCAATGCATTAACCGAACTGTCTGTGACACTTTCCCCTGAAAGTCTGTGCTGTCTACGTTTTCCAAGCAGCATTAGAGGATTGGAATCAACTGCTGTAACAAAATACAGGGAAGGAATTTGAGAAATCTTTCATTTACTTTTCACTCATCACAGATTCTTTGGTTTATATTAAATCAGGTGAAATAAAAACTTAGAAAAATGTTCACAAACAGTTTTGTATAAGTAAACTTAAGAAGTAAATAATGGAACTCCATGAATTTTTTCTCCAATCCAATAGAATTTAAGTTTTCAAAAGTAGATGAGCAAAAATGTCAAACTGCTTTTCAACTTTACTTTTACTTGCTTTATCAATTTTTATTTCATTCACTGCATGCAAAAATGTATACAACTACACCAGAAAATTAATGGGAGGCAAATATTTAAAATAATCAGGAAATTCAGTGCTGCCTCTCTTTTCTTAAAGAAATACTAAAAACACCAGCAAAGTATAAAACTAGATCCAACTTACCAGCAATTATAAGAACTGTTATTATTGGGAGAACCATATATCTAACAATTATAAAAACTGTTATTGTTAGAAGAACCATATATCTAACAATTATAAGAACTGTTATTGTTGGAAGACTTTCTCATTAGAAAATTGATTGAGAATTGTGTATTTGTACATTTATATGGGCCTCTCATTTTATTTATCTCTCAAAGATTAAAGAAGTTTGAAATTAAGGCCAAGTATATACAACCCTCAACACATTCCTACATTTACACTAGAATAACACTTGTAATGCATCATTACATGTAATATTTGAGATAGGCCTAATATTGATGTAAATGGAAAGCAATCATTCTTGCAACATTTTGAGAAAGCAAGTGAATAAAATACTGAAAACAAATAGTATAAAACAAAAGTTTTCTGAAAAACATTGTGAAGTGACAACACTGAAAATTACACAAGTTCCAAACACTTGATAGTTTATTAGTTATGTGCTTGTTTCACAAGCCTCATAGGAAGAATTCACAATTATTTCAGAGCATTTCGCACGTGCTATCTACCCATATTTTTCTACATATTTTATCTTTCGTTGATTTAATGATTGCTTTAATGTTGAATTAATTAAGTGATACAGTATGTTGAAAGGAGATGTTACTGTTTTTTTAATCACCATGCTGAAGTTATAAGTTGGGGGGGTCAAATTTTTTATTCACATCAAGGGAGCCTCAGACTAAAAAGTTTGGGAACCACTATTGTATAGGACCCAGTTGTACAATCTTCCATGGGAGGTGGTGGTCTGGACACAGGAAAGTTCCCGTTATTATACTAATATAGTTGAAATAAGCTTCTTGGAACAGTAATCAATAGTCACAGATTGGCCAGTAAGAAAAATGCTTCATGTGAACCCTGAACAACATTTTTGGATCTCTTTGGATGCCATACACCTCTATTGCTTAACAAACCACACACTTTGCACTGCAGTGATTAAGGAATGTGGCAGGATCTCTATAACACTGTCTGATTAGAAGTTTGCTCCACAATGCTGGGAGGCACACATGTTAGTGAGTATCTCATTTTGCCAATTATGACTCTTTCTGACAAGATAATTCAGACACACACTAACTCCGAACAACTTGAAACTGAAGTTATTTTACAAAAGCAAAAGTATGTTTTGGTTATTGTAGTTAAGCACAATGCTACATAATGGGTTATCTGTGCTGTGCCCACCACAACTATCCAAGCCCGGTCTCTAGTGTTATAAGTCCACAGACATATCACTGTGCCACTGGGGGGCAGCAAAAGTAGGAGAAAAGTGACCTACTTTCAATTTTAAATACATATAATTCAAAGAGATCTTGGTCATATATATATATATATATATACACCAAAAATAACTTTATTTTTTACACCAAAAAAGTTTAAGTACGAGGTATTGTAAAGAAATAAAATATATTTTAAGTAACCCACTTGTAAACTTACACACGATTGGATAATCTGGTGGAAGCATACATATGTCTTTCAAAGGTATTCGGCCAGAATCTCCATCATCAAATTCTACGTACACCGTGTCTTGATCCGAATCACAGTTTGGACTGGATGCTGCAAGTTTATACCATTAAATCTGTCATAATTTTTTCCCACTGTTCTTTAAATATCAACACTAGACTGCCTGGTCAGAAGTCAAGTACTTAATTAAAAGTTTGAATAATAATATATAACAAATATGAATGACCTATTTCATCCACAGCCAACCCTAAATCTTTATAGCATCAGTCTTATACTAGAGAAAACACTCAATATTTAAATATCTTTTTTTAGCAACAATCCCACCACTGGGGTAACTAGCTTTAGTGACCCAAAATGGCAGTTTCAAATGGCCAACATATTCCATTTATTCAATACAAATTTATTAGGAACATAAAATGTGTTTGTTATTGTATTTCTCACACATATTACTTTGTTAAAACTCACATATTACATACGTTCATGATGTTCTGGTAGACACACCTTAACTCCATAAACCAGTTATAATACAGTCAATTTTTTAAGTATTTTTTTCTTTAATTCCAAGCTACTTGATTAATTTTCTTTGAATTTTTTATCAGGTTTAACTGAACTGAAGCAAGATAATTTTTATACTTTCTTACTTTATTTCAATTAACCTTGTGATGATTAGGCTTAAACCTTTCTGGAATGGTAGGAGGGGGGGAGATTCTCCTGAGTTTTTCCTTCTCACAGTGGAAATGCATAACCAGGAGGCATGACACGTAGGACAAACTTACCAGATAGTAACTAGTTTTGGCTTTAAAATGTTCATATAACTTGATTTAACATTTCTATCATTTTTCAGATTATGAAATTTCCAAAATTTTGAAGAAAAAAAAAAACTTCCTTTCATGTCAGGATTTAAATTTTTTATTGCTGATCAGAAAGTTCCATTTTATATATCCAGTTAGTTTTAATTTCACTGATATTTATTGATATATTTCTTTTGACACTCATCACTTCTGGCTATAAAACCAAAAAACTGACAAACATTTATCAGAGAACTACAACCTGACCTTTCAAAATGGTGTCACGATCAACTTGATCATGCTAGATCTAAATGATTTTTGTTAACGACATTCTTGGCCAAAATCAATTCATATCTAAAACGTATATAATATATTTAATAAAATGGATTTGAGTCTTTGGACTATTTTGTCATCACCTACCATGTTCACTAAACTTAACTAAGGTTACCCGTTGTTTTGTTATTGAAGAACATTTCTGTAGCTTTCAAACAGATTTAATTTACAATAAAAAACATTTTCAGGAAAGAAAAAAAATGTCAGAAGAAACTTGACAGAATATTTCCAGAACTGTGATGTATTTCTAACTCTTCTGAACTTCTCACTAGATTCCTATGTACACACTCTGAAGGAGCTTTGCCTATAGCTATTTTCAAAATTGAGCTTCATTAACAATTGTTCACATCACATATTGGGAAGTCATAAAAGGCTGGTAATGAAGGGGCGTAGTAATAAAAAGAGTAACAGAGAAAAACAAAATTACTGGAGAAACAAGACATGAATGATTAAATTCTCAAGAAATGATACTTTCTTATCAAATATAAACCTATACTTTCAGGTGGGCAAAAGAAAAAAAATATATATATACACATAAATGTATTGTTTAAGAATGAGACTCCTCCGAGTGGTGCAGAAATGAAAGTTGGAACATTTTTCTTTTTAAATTACACCAGATAAATGTACAAAATTACAGAACATCGATTCTAGAATATTATTAGTTAACACTGTACAAAAAAAAGTTAAAATGGTAGAAGTCATCTTCAGCTAATAAAACTTTATTTTTCTAACAGGTTGGTTGGCCTTTGGAATGGGTTGCCTTCAGATGTTATAGATGCAGTTAATCTAAGGGAAACTTGATAAATAGTTAAGTGATGAGGGCTGGCTTTTTAATGTTTAGATTAATTATGTGGACAGGACCGCCTAGATGGACCAAAAGGTCCCTTATATTATCAGAGTTTGCAGATTAAGCTGTTCATAAAAATGAAAATTATCTATTATTTGTGTTATAAATAAAGAATTCTGTTTGTAAGTCAGTAACATCCATCTAATCATATCTTTTATTCCTGATTTATTAAGTGGTAAGTCCTCTGGTTTTGAAAAAAAAGATAATTAACTAAGGTTAATACACAATTAATACATTTTTTAATGTAGTCATACTAACATAATAATATTAACATGAAACATCTTACATTTAGCTACAGTTCCAGGATACATGCATCGATATTGCTGACTCCAGAATGCACAGACCCTCTGACCCTCTGGTAGGTTATTTAGGGAATTTGGCTTCACCTCAACAATCTGCAAGAAATTTCACAATCAAAAGTCGAAGTTACACAATATATATATACAGATTTTACACACATGAAATATAAAGCTTACACTACTATCTCTTACACCTGCACATGGCAAATTTACTTGAATTTATACTTACAGCTTCATTTAAAATTTCCTCCCGGGAATAAATGTGAGGTCTGTTACCTCGTTCTCCATCTCTGGTTATACCATATCTGTTGAAATAAAAATTATAAGTTTGACTGTGATAGCTTTGTATTTCAAAAAATGATATCTTACCGGTCGTAAGTTGTAAGAATGTATATAGTTTTTTAAAACAAGTACACCTAAAAACTAAGATTAACATTAGTCAAACATAACTTCTTGTATATACAGATCTAGAAATTGTAGTAGTGTTTATCACATACAGTTAATCCTCTTAGATAGAACACAAGTGGCTTTCATTACACTAATCTTATTTTCTTGAATAAACTCAACACTTACACATCAGGAGCACGAATAGCTTTAATGGTTCCTGCATAAAATAGTCCGTTATCCATTGTTAAAACTCGAAGCTGATCATCTAGCTCTTCTGGTTGCAGGATGCAGGATCTTATTACTATAAACAACAAGAAAAATTATTATTATATACAAGTGACTATGTACCTCGGGCAACAATGCAAGAAATATTGGATATAACACTAAGTATGTGAAATCAAATCAAAGAATGAATTACTTGCACTCAAAGCCAGTCCTTATAATTGAAATATTTATCAAGGCTTCCCTTAAATTAACTGCATCCATCACATTTGAAGGCAACTCATTCCAAAGGCCAACCAGCCTGTTAGAAAAGTAAAGCTGAAGGTGACTCCTATCCTGCCAAAATATATATTTGTGTCCCCTAGTCCTACTATTCTCACCATTAAGTATTAAAGAAGATGATGCATCAACACTATCAATTCCCTTTACAATCTTAAACATGTCAAACAGATCCCCTCTACCTCTGAAATGGTTTTCCCTTAATCTAACCTCATATGACAACCCCTTCATTCCAAGTATCATCCTAGTAACCCTCCTCTGAACTCTTTCCAACAATTCAAAGTCCTTCCTAAGATAGGTAGCCTAAACCTGAACACAATACTTCAAATGTGGCCTAACCAATGACCTATACAATGAAATTATAATCTTTTTTTAGACTTGTTTTCAATATTTCTTTAGATACAATCTAGAATCCCATTTTCCTCTACAACTAGCAAGGCACTTTGCTTGAATGGTTTACAAAACTGATCAACAAGACAAATAAAATCCTTTTCTTCCATAACACTGTTAAGGTTATTCTCATCAAAATTATATTAATAATTCAAATTACCTTGCTTTATTATAATTAAAAGACATCTGCCATTTATTTGCCCAAATCAGCAACTGATCCAAATTTTCTTCTAAACCTACAGCATTATCTTTACTGCTTGTGAACCCAAGACGGTAATATCATCAGTAAATTTCAGTCATTTATTGACCATTCCATTCCTTCAACCATGTCATTGATATAAATCAAAAAGAGCAGATATCCTAACAAAGAGTCCTGAGGTACCTCATTTGTAGTATTAATTTAGTTTGACTGAACCACATTTATAACAACCCTCTGCTTTCTTCCATCCAGCCATTTTTCTATCCAATGAGCAAACTTATGCTCCACACCTATAGAAATAATTTTTTTTAATAATACTTTTACGTCAAATGCTTTCAGCAAATCCATGTACACCAAATCCTCATCCATTCCCTCATTTATATAAGCAGTAACCACATAAAAGAATGTCAAATGGCTAATAAGTCAAGATTTTTCCCAAAGTGAAATTGACTATCCAACAAAATTTTAAACTTTGTTAAATGACTTTGTCAAACATTTTTTTTAATCAGACTTTCAAAAACTTTTCCCAACACTGATGTAAAAACAAATGACCTATAGTTACCAGGACAATTTTTTTCACCTCCCTTGAAAAAAAAAAAGAGGAGTAATACTAGCCAACTTCCATTCTTCTGTTCCATCATTTAAACAGCAATATTACTACAGTTTTATTTTTCTCAACCAACCTGGATTAGATGTTTTCTCAATCAAAACACTCAAAGGAAGATTATCGCCTTCACTACTTTCAGCATTTTCCTGATCCGTTGAATGACGAGGAGTTACCCCTCCTTGGTTACTTTCACTAAGCCGACACTTCTTTAAAGCAGCAAACAGTTCATCCGGAACCAACTTTTCCTTTGTTTGCTGAAGTTTATGACAAATTTAATTTTATAGTCACATAATATAGATCTATATAATCATTCATCACATTATCATTATCTCTCCCTACCAAAATTATCCAAGAAAATATTTTACGTAATTATGACTTCTTAGCCCTAATGCAACAATGTAAAAATAAATAATAAATGGAAACATTGTGGCATTCCTAGAATTATTACTCATGTTTAATACCAATTTACTTTGTTAGTGAGCTTGAAATTTGTGCAGTAATTCCATGTAAAACAGAACGTACAAATAAAAAACATGTTGCTTGATTACAATAAAAGAAAACTGCACCAATGTTCTTGTTTTTTATAAAAATCTGTAAAATAATCTATTTGTTAAAAATTCATTCTGATTTGCTTTTCTAAGAAGATTATTAGGAAATATTCACCTGTCTCTTTGACTCCTTTGTTTTAGTTTTAAGTTTTTTGCTTGTTGACTCTGGATCTTTTCTAATCTTTGTTTTCTTCTTATGAGAAACCTCTCCAGATTTGTTAATGTTTCTATGAATCTTAAAAAACAATTTTTTTTTGTATTCACTGAAACATTGAAATATTACATCACATATCATACAAAGTATACTTTTTCACCAAACTAAACATGTTTGAATCATAAGTGTTATTAGTAAAGGTAGCTCAATTCTTCAACCGTTTCATTGTGGGAAAATACAATACAGTGTCAGAAAATATTTCATTAGACTAGATATAAATGAAAAATTAAATCAATGGAAAACTTTTTTAAACTTGTATTTTGTTGGCAAAGATATTTTAATTTATAGGTAAGACATTCCAGTCTTCTTTTCTGAATGTGATATCTAACATTTTCCTGAATTTTAAGATAAAGGAAAAAAAATCTTACTTTTGATGTTGTTTCAGACTTGCTTTCTGTTTGTGCCTCAGATTTTTTGGTTTCAGTTGTTGATAAGTTCTTGTCATTTGCAACTGAAGTATTTAAACTTTCTCCTTGCCAGAGAGAAATGGCTCCAGGAACAACTCCAGCATCATGAAGAAAAATTCTCTCACTGCGGCGACGAAACCAGATATCTTCCTCAAAGAATGATGTTACCGATTCTAATTCAACACAGTTCTAAAACAAAATATAATCTGATAAATATGCACAAGTGATATACTGCTCCAAGGAAGCATAAAATATTTATTTAGATTAGAAAGGAAGGTTCATGGGTGTGGAGGACTGAGTCACATGGCATAAACTAGCATTTTACTTATACAAAAAAAACTCTACAGCCTGCTGATTCGGTAAAACCATGGGCTTGAAATGCTAAAAATCGGGTTTCAATACATACAGTGGCACAGCACAGATATATCATTATTTAGCTTTATGCTTTACAACAAACAAACTTATACAAATCAAGCTAGAAAACAATTTTTTCATTATATATTTTACTTAATGAAACCTGAAAGACAGAAGCATGCCACACCTTAATATAAAGAAAAGAGCTGAACTGAGAATACACTAGATGGAATAGCTAAAATATTAGTCTGCCAAAATTCTCTTAAGTGGTAGTTGTTCCTTAGTTTACCATTAACAGAGGATAATTAACTCAGGAACCACATTTTGGGTAGATCAGTCATTATTTAGTGAATACCACAACAGCAAAGTGTCTGACAGTATAAAATTACAAATTAATGACTGTCAAATATTTGCTGATTCAACAATATCAAATTCTAGAAACTTTAAAAAACACATTTGTAAAAGTTATTACGTTATCAGAGGTGAATAAACCTTTAAGGAAACTATTCAAATAAATTACAGAGGACTTATACAGTTAGCTAACTAAAACTAAAACTAAAATAATTCACAAAAATAGCCTATAAAGTATTAACGACTATCTTGTAGGATACATGGGTTAAAATAGTTAATGCTGTAAATCAATACACCAGAACTGTACACTGAGTCATCAGCTGGGTACCCTCAGGGTTAATTCATGGATCTCTTTACTACTGTATCTGGATATGTAAACAAAAACTCGGTATATCTATTCAACTAAGCTTAATACAAATATGGTAACTCATGTTTTCATATACTGATATTAAAGGCAAGTTGCTAGTGAAATTTATACCAAATATCAGCATGCACTCAATCATTTCACTTTCCAGATGTATGCAGGTTAATGAAGGTTATATAATCACTTATCACTTTATAGATTGTTTATGGCTTAATAGTGGTTATATAATTACCCTACAGACTGTTTGTAGGTTAATAAAGGTTATATAATCACTTTATACATTGTTCACAGGTTAATAAAGGTTATATGATCACTGCACAGACTGTTTACAGTTTAAGGAAGGCTATATGATCACTTTACAAAAGTTTTCATGGGTTAATAAAAGTTATATAATCAACATATTGCTACTTTTTTGTAAGAATGATTAACTTGAAAATTAGATATTTTACTGCTTACAGATGAAATCATAAGTGTTAGTCTCAAATATTATATATGGTTAACAGGATGTCAGTATCACACAAATCATGTTATTTTACATCAACAACACTACTGACAGTAGAAAATATAAGTTACCTTTGTTCTACTTAGTGAATTTTTAACTCTCTTTGCTTCAGCCTTCAGAAAAGCTAGCTTCTTTGGTTGTTTGGGAACAATGGTTTCTGTGGAAACAAATAAATGTAACAGCTTATTTTACATAAAGAGTAAAGCTGCAGTATTTAATTTGCAGCTTTAAGAATTCATCACAAAAACTGTACTCTAAATATAAATTATGTAAAGAAAAATAATAATGGTAATGTGTTTATAAAAAACAGACACACTCCTTGTGATAAAGAAACATGAATTGAAAAAACTAGAGGTTATATGTCAACAGCATGAAGTTGTTTTATTTCACATTCCTTTTTATGATAAACTTAATTCCAATATCACCGAATACCAGAGAATATTGAAAACTTCAACAGAGTTGGTCTATCCTTCGTTACATGATAACAATTTCCCACAAAATGATGTAAAATCATACTTGAAAATGGAATCACATTATGCTAATATAATAATAAGCTGGCAAACAATGATTTATAAGCACAGTGAAGAGATATATTTTAAGAGGAACATACTACATGTTTTGATATCATACCTGAAAAAGTCAGATCAATATTCTGTTGAAACGTGCAGGATGTTCCTCCCAAAATAAATCACTGCATTATGCCTATAAATCATTGTTTGCCAACTTATTATGATGTAGTCATAAACATTTGCTAGTAATGAACTATCTTTGGCAAAAGACACTTGTAGAGAAAAGAAGATATGGGTTTTCACACATTAATGTACCACATACTTATTGATAATCTATCTAATCCCATATTTTAAAAATGTACCTGTCGCCTCATCTGATTTAGATAAAGAATGTTTCTTGGGCCTGCCAGGCTTTCGTTTTTTGGCTGAAGAGACCTCTGTATCAGAAGTGTTACATTCACTCTCACCTGCAGTGAAAATAAGTTAAATTATTTTGCTAGTCTTAAATACAAATATTTTTCATTTGAAGTTTCTTAATTATTTTTAAAAATACACATTGTATGATAAAACTGGATTATTCAATGAGCTGATCTTTTAAAATATGTAACTAACAGATAGACATCAAAAACTTAAACGATAATTTACAACTAATTTCATTTGATGTATTTTATAGAAAATTGAAAAGGAGATTTTTTAAGACTGAATGATAAAAAACGTATCACAGAATAAGTCTTAGGAATTCTTTATTTCACCCAGTACCAATCTATACTGCATTTGTAATATTATTACAATAAAAAAACTAAAAAACAGTTAATTGTTTAATATATTTTACATTTTAAGACAAGTCAACTCATTGGTACTTTAGAAAACATTCAAAGTGTATTGTATCAATTTTACTCAAGGTAAATTACTTTTACTTCAACAGTGTTTACATAAAATTATAGTATGAATTCCAAACTTTTTTTTGCACACAAAAAAGTGATTCATATTATATGATTTACAAAATTAAAAAAGCATTTGACCACTTGATCAAAAGATAATTTGTGATTTTATGTAACTGCGGACAAATCTAATTTATAAGACACCTGGTGACTTAATTTTGAATAATTTTTAAATTTCAAAAATATGTCAGCACCTTATCACTTACATACTGTGTGTTATGGTATTTTGGCACTTGTGTATAAAGTTAAAATCATAAATAATTTTCAACGTTAAACTGGTACACAATTAAAAACAAATTTGAAAGCCATAAATAGGTCTAAGTAAAATGTTTTTAATTGTGTACCAGTTTAACGTTGAAAATTATTTATGATTTTATACTGTGTGTTAGAACAAATTATATATGTGGATATTGGAGGATTCTGTTTCTCACAACAAAATCACTCCTGTCTAATATTACTATCAAAAGCCAAATTAGAATAGAAAAAAATAAAATAAAGTTTCTGTTCAAAACACCATCCTAGCATCAGGACAGTCAGTAATGATAGAAATCATTAATACTAACATACAGACTGGTAACTTGACGAGAATACCACCAAGAACACTTTCAAAGAGAGAAAAATTATGCATTCTAATCTAGCTAATTTAATTTCCACATTAAAGTTTCCACAAATGAAATACTAACCTAGCTCCAACTTCCTTTTGGTGTCTTTTTCAGGTGTGGTAGGGGAAATGTTTACTTGTGCCACAAATTGTTCTGAAATGTGTAAATTCAAACTTCATGTGACATATTCTACCATTTCTATGAAAGCAGAGTAAAAAATACTACTACTGTTTGAGTCATATATACAATACTGCATAATTAGTCTTTCAAATTTTTGTTTTCGACACATAAAGCCAATATGTTTTCATAGTTGTTGCAAGATGTCAAGAAACAAATCTAGAGGTTTAAAACTGAAACCATAAAATAGGTTTGTTGTTTTCATTTTGGACAAATATTATGTTTTAAATAAACATATACAGGGATTTTTTATTATTACCTAAACACAATTTTCTGTTTGATTACATAAAACTTAGCAAAACGAAAATGAAAATTTCTTTCTTATGAACCTGTTTATGAAACTAAAAGAGAACAGCATTTAGTTTAATATGCAGAAGCTTCATGTACTCTAAAGTCTCCTTACATAAACAATCTCTTTAAAAAGAGGCACAAACATGTTATGATTTTGATTTAAAGTATATGATAAAAATAACTAACAATGTCTTATGATCCCGTGTACAAAAAATCAAGTACATGCTGTACGTGACCTTTACAGGTGTAATCATGGTAGTAACAAATACAATTGCCTTTATTTCCTTCAATTCTGTGTTAAGTAAACCTCACTGATGGATTGGCATGAAAGAAATTGCAAAAACTCTAAAAAATTTAACTAAACTGAAACTGTTATTGTTGTTGATAACATAAAGTTTCACTCAGCACAAAGGAAACTAATAAAACTATAAAAACTTTTAACCTTTTCTACATTATAACCATGTTATGTATGGAAAAACTTTAAAGCCACTTATGAATCGGATATTCTGACCAAAGTTTATCAGAGCGCACAGCTGCAAAATAGGCTTGCATTGCCACTGCAGGGACTGAACCCAAAATTTCAGCTTTATAATCCCTCAACTAATTAGAATAAAATGTTTATATATATACGCACTACTTCAAGTCCACTCTTGAAAGTGATCTTGAGAAAACTACCTTCTAAAATACAGGCAGACACCAGTTATCTAATGCATAATATTCCAATAATTAGTAAATGTCCTACCATGTGGATCTTCTGTAACATTTGAATCACTTGATAAAGATTCCTGTTTTGACATAAGAAATGGATTCTTATTTTCGATCGATCTTTTATTTTGATTCTTTTTTACTTTTGATGATTGTAGCTTAAAAGATCCTTGCTTGTTACTGGGTGACTCTGTTCTCTGTTTCGAAAAGTCTTCTTTTCCTGATGGAGAAAGAAAATATTATTTATTGAGATTTTGAGATCATACCTACTTAAAAAGAAAAAGACACAGTATCATTTACTGTGTCACGTTTACTTGAAAAATGAAACAATTTTATTAACTGAGTCTTAGTTAAACAAAGCACTACTGTTTACTAAAGCCTCATCTATCCTCTCGTGGATACAAATGGATGAACTTTAAAGAATGAATATTCCAGATCTGAATACTGAATATCAAATCACAAATGTTATTTTCTATATTTCCTTGAAAGCATAAATTAAAAACAGTAAAACTTCTATTTCCAGTATAATTCACAATACTCCATTCTTAAGTGGGAAAAGAAGTGATATTTATCATAACAAGCTTTCTTTTCCTAAAAAAATAATTACTGCAAAAACAAAATAAAAAACTTGAATTACATTTTCAGCTCAAAATCTAACTAAGATATCATTGTGATTGCAAATACAAATTAAAACAACGTTTACTGGAAAAAAAAGTGTAAGGTAGTAAAAGAAGACTGTCTATACTGCAGTGCAAGAGTAATTAAGTGTACCTAACTATTAACTGCATCAAACCTATTCTTAGACTTGATAGATCAACCTGATGTCTAATTTTCAGTGATAAAATTTTGACAAACAAAGGCTGCACTCTAATGAAATACTTATCATTACTTTTTTTAAGAAAAATTTGTATTTTAAACTCGTCACAAAGCTACTAATGCTACCTGCCACCATTCCAAATTCCAAAGGGAGCTTTTTGAAATGGATGGTTTACATTTAAATAGAGCAGTGGCTGGCTTGTTTGCTAAGGCTTTTAACTCAGCTGTAAGTGAAGTTTTAAACTAGGACTAGACAGTAGTGATGGCCAAGAAAAACTAAATGCAAAAAGAATAAGAGGCAGAGAAAAGATTAGCGTAGGAAATGAGTATAGAAGTAGTTATACGGATAGGCTTAATTGTTACTATTGTAATGCTAGAAGTATAAGAAATAAAATAGATGACTTTAGAGCACTGGCAGGAATGGAGGATTTTGATATAATGGGAATAACTGAAACATGGTTAAACGTTGATGATTTTGATGACAGAAATTTCGTTGAAATACAAGGTTACAGGCTATTTAATAGGGATAGTGTATTAAAGAGTGGGGAGGAGTGGCTTTATATGTAAAATGTGAGTTACATCCTGTTGAAGTTGAGGATATCAAAAACAGCAAAGAGACTGAATCCATTTGGGTTTCTATTAATGGATATAAAGGGAAAAGGCTTTTAGTGGGAATTTGTTACAGACCACCAAATGATACTGATGAAATTAGTGAGAAACTTTACAATGAGATTAAGATTTCAGCTGTTAATGAAGTAGTAATTATGGGTGATTTTAATTTCAGGCATATAGATTGGGAAATCCTACAGTCAAACCATGAGGGAAAAAGGAAACTGTTCAAGATGGTTTTCTTCACCAGTTAGTCAAGGAACCAACTAGAAACAATGTTATTTTAGACTTATTGTTAACTTCAAATACAGAAATGATCGAGAGGGTTGAAATTGGGGAACATCTGGGTGCAAGTGATTATTGCTCTATTAGGTTCGATGTTTTGCTGCATATGGAAATCAGGAATAATGACATTTTGGTTACAAATTTGAAAAAAGCAAATTTTGAAGAGATGCAACAAGAATTATCTGTTTTTGGTTAAGCAGCTTAGTTGTTTGGAGACACTGATTAGATGTGGAAAAGTTTTGGTGATAAATTTTTAAGTATTCAAGGTAAACATATTCCTTATAGAAAGAAAAGGGCAGCTGCAAGTAAAAAACCAGGTTGGCTCACAAAGAGTATGAGAGATAAAATTAAAGAAAAACATCATAAATTTCAGAAATTTAATTTGACTGGTATGATGGGAGACTTAGAAGATTATAGAAGATCAAGAAAGTTGGTGAAACAGGAAATTAGGACATCAAAAATGATATATGAGAAAATGTTGGCTGAAAATGTAAAAATTAACAGTAAGGATTTATTCAAATAGATTAAGAGTAAACAAAATGTTAGGATGGGAGTAGGACCTCTGAGGGATGATAAAAGAAGGCTAGTATCTGATGATTATGAGATGGCTTGGTTATCAAATTTAGCTTTTTCTTCAGTTTTTACTAATGAAGATTTAGGCAGTATTCCACATCTTGAACAGCTGATAGATGAAAACAAAGGATTGAGTAAGGTGACTGCATTAATTCTGTGCTTGTTAACAAAAAATTGGGAAATTTAAAAAACAATAAGACTCCTTGGCCAGATAATATTTCCCCAAGGACTTTGAAGGAGGTTAAGGACTGGATATGTCAGCCACTTGCTACTGTTTTTGTAAGTCTTTGAATAGTGGGCAATTTCTTAACTTATCCTCCACATATATATAGAGCTAATTTGTTGTTACAAGCCTTTTATGTGGCACCTTATCAAATGCTTTCTGAAAATCCAGATACACCAAATCTACACCATTATCCTCATCAACATAAGCAGTAACTTTTTCAAAGAATGTTAAAAGATTTGCAAGGCAAGATTTTCCCTTAATGAAACTATGTTGACTCCAATAAAAATCTAAAATTTGTTAAATGGCTTTGCAAAGCATCTTTTAGCAGACTTTCCAAAACTTTTCTCACAACTGATGTAAGACTAATGGGCCAATAATTACTGGAATAATTTTTATCACCTCCCTTGAAAAGAGAAGTGACATTAGCTAACTTCCAATCCTCTTGTACCTGGATAGAAGAGTGGCTGGATGGAAGAAAGCAGAGGATTGTTACAAATGGAGTTCAGTCAAACTGGAGTAATGTCACAACTGGGATACCTCAGGGCTTAGTCTTAGGACCTTTGCTCTTTTGATTTACATCAATGACATAGATGAAGGAATATTCAATAAATTACTTAAATTTGCAGTAATATTAGGGTATTGGGTGTTG
>NW_013668094.1:124278-151127 GCF_000517525.1 Limulus polyphemus
GGTGGCTATAATATTTTATTTTATTTTTAATTATTTTAAAATGGAACAGCCGAGATGGATCAATAGGTTTCATGTTGTCCCAAAACATTATGTTATGTTAAATTAAATATTCCTTAAAAATTAAATGTTTCATGTGAAACAGTATAAGTTAATAAGTATTATTTCATCTCAGTGATAATAATAGATCAAAAAGTAAATCAGTGCATATATATATATATGTAGTTTCAGAACTGCTCATCATAGCAAAATTTACTTTTGTTTCGTAAAAAAACAACAGATTTTATACCTGGTTCACTCTCTGTAGTTTTTGTTTCAGTTTTATTCTTTTGTTTCAGTGATTTAGTAGCAGTGTCATCTGGTGTCGAAGCACCTACAATGAAAAGATATAATGTTATTGCACATCTTTTTAGATTTTATGAAGAATAACATAATAACAGAAATGAACCGCTATTCACAACTATGTACTTTTTTTACTTGTATAACAACGTTTCCAATAAGTACTATGTAAATTATTTTCAAATTCTTAAATTTGCGTTTAAAGCATTGAAGACTCCTAGTGATATTAAACCTGAGTTTTTAGTTCACATTATTATTCTTTTTTCCCCTGCTTCTTCGAAAAGCATATACTTTAATTTATGTTTAAAAAGTTGACATCTTTCTTTTTTTTTTAAATTTTCAGTTTCAGCTTACTAGACTTTTCAATCCTTTTAAAATTTCTCTGTAACAAATATAGTCTTCAAGTTTACGACAAACTTATGTATATCATTTATCAAAAAACAGCTTTCTATACAGAACATTTATCCAAGGGCACTTGTTTATTAAAGAAAATACAGAACAGCTAAATGCACTAAAAACACAGGTTACAACATTACGTTTTTTTACTTTAAGGTTTAGTTTTTCTGATCATCAGAAAAATTTTACAGCAATAAGACAAATAGTTGATGAGTAGATGAATAAAGTGAAGAGTAAAAAAATATTCATTCTGACACAAATGAAAATTCTTAACGTCAATTAATAATTTAATAAAACTTAATGAACATACCTATATTTTCCAAGGTTTCATCTGTCTTGAGGGATCTACAATCAGTTACAAGGTTAGGGACTCTACAATCATTTACAAGGTTATGTTCTTCTTGGCTTGTGGGTGATAACTGGGTCTTTTCTGTCTGATGTTCAGAAAATGTTTCAGATACTTTTCCCATTTGTAATTTCAAATTTGATTTTTTCACTTTGGTGTTTGCTTTCTTTTTCATAATCAGTTCGCTAGAGCGACCCTATTGTGGAGAAAATGCAGTAAATACAGCAGTTTTTATACTCATGTTGTGTTTGCAAATACTTGTATAAAATATCATGCATAAAACAGAAATGATTTTCTCTATTAGAAAATGGACAATGTACTTTACTTGTACATGGAATATGTACCTCTGACCAAGTGCTGTCACCTGGTGGGACAGCAGGAAGTTTACGGATTTATACTGCTAAATTCTGGGGTTCATTTCTCCACGATGGACACAGCACATAGCCCAAATGGTGCTCTGCTCTAAAACAAATGACCAAATGCTTAAGTTCTGCCCTCACATGTATCAGCCTTCTTGTGTTTTATCCTTATTAATATCCCATTAATTTTTAATCTCGAAATAGTTTTACTCTTAGCTGTTTTCTTTTAACTGTTCTATTCCATTTCATCCGTGTTCATTATGCTATGATCATTCTAACATTTTATGTCCTTCCCCACAACATTACCATTTTTGTGTGTTATTCTACTTTCATTTTCCACTTTCTTGTGCAAATTTTACCCCCAGTCTTTGGATTTTACTATCTGATCAGTAATACAGTGTACAAATTTTGGTGGTAATGATAAACAAAATAAGTACAAGTTTCTATCATAAAGGAGGTTTAAGTGTGAAAAATTAGATTAAATCAGATAAAAAAAACAAACAGTATCACAGGATTGAGTACATTATATTCAAACAATTTTGAATATGTAAATCACCAAGTAACAAGACAACCACAGCCAATATAAACTCACGATGGAATGGAATGTATCACAACTATATTTTGACATTGCTTGGCATTTTGTGGATTGTGTGATGTTACTGTAAATAAACTGATTTTGGGAATGGTATGCCAACAGCCCCTTCCAATACAAAATATTCATATACTCAGATCACAAAACTATGTCTAAATCAGTGATTTAGAACTATTAAGAGTTAATGGCATTGGAAAATAAAGGAATATGGATCAACTTGGGATCCAGGACCATCCAGAAAGAGACCTGAAATAAGCTGTACAAGAGCTTTAGTAAGCAAAATACATTGTCTTGAACATGTGAAAACTCATGAACACAAAGGCCAGTGGTAAAAGCTGTTCATTTGGCTTAGGCAACAGTACGGAGCATAATCAAGAAAGATATGGGTATGGATTCATGAAGATAAGGTTTACAGTCATATCTCCACTTCAAACATTGCATACCTCAAACAGCTGGAGAATGAAATGGGTATTTATGCTATTCCATACAAGATATAACATTCAAGTTGCTAGATGAAGCACCTATGTATTTCTGTTGGATCAGATTATTGAAGTGGGTACTGAGAAACCATCATCCTCACACACTAGATGGATTATGGAAAGCATGCAAGGAGGATGGCATAGACACGATGGCCTTTTGCAATGAAAACCATGTTGCTGAGTTATTGTTACGATGCACAGTCATCAGACACAACATGACCTGACACTACAACATGAACTGTAACGATGTGGTGAGGCTCCAAAATCGTTTTAATGTAACATACTCAGCTTTCTGTACATCCAAGTTACATGCTATACACATGAGCAAACATCTTTGACTTACTAATAGTATGTTATACACTGCAGCATTCAATACTAACTTTATTCTGTGAATGAAATAATATTTTATTGATTCCCACCTTTGTAGACAGTTTGTTTTGCTTGGACTTTTTTGCTGTCTGACTTCTTTCTACACTAGTTCTGTTTCTTAAGGCAGAATGTTTCTTTTTCTTCTTCCTAAGTGGCTCTGATGGTTCAAAAGAAGTCTCTGTAGAAGGAAGTACATCAGGTATAATGGACTCAGGAAAGGTGGATGGTTGGACAGAAAGAGCAGCTGGTGTTGAGGAATAAAGTTCTGGAACATATTCAGAAGAGCTATCTCCAAAAGATATGGGAGAGGTCTTTAAGTTCTTTGGTTTTAGTAGCATGAATTGTCTTTTCCGTGGACGTCCTGGTCGTCTTTTAATAGGAAATAATTCTGGTTCTCTGAAAGAATAAAACTTTTTTTTTCATTTATAAATATAAATCTTTCTTTTGCAAGAAATGACAGGTGAAATGCTGTGTTAAGCTCATCTGCATGAAAAAGCGTAACTGTAAATAAACAACTAACTTTTAATATAAAAAAGGTAAATCATAGAATGCACAAGTCTAAACAAATTGCTATTTACCATCTGTATACAAAACATTAACATATTTCTTTCACACATTAACATCTGAGATCTGTAACAAATAATAATAATTTTAAAACTTAAAAGTTTAATGACTACATTGGAACAAAATACTTCTAATTTACTTTAAATGAGTCAAAATATTTTCTCTGTTTTCAGGTGCATGCCACTATACTTAAGTAAGTGAAATTTTGAATACTTTGAACTACACAGATTTCAGAAACAAGATCATAGCTTAACTTTTAGAACCAATAATAATACAACTCTTATTTCACTTTGTATACTTCTATTTTCTATTTCTGATACTAAAGAATTTTCAAATCTGATAATTTAAGATCAAAGTAAAAACTGAATTAGGAAAGCCTAGAAAATAAATATTTTCATAGCTTACTCTTTTTCTTTTTTTGGTTGTAGTTTGGCCAGTTCTCTTTGTTTTAATTTGTACTTCTTTTGCAATTCTGCTAACTGTAGCTTCATCTCCAATTCAGCAGCATCCATTGTTTCGGGAATGTTGCCAGCATGTAATGGACTGCCTAAAGTATAAAATGGTGACGATGAGTTGCTGCTGAAAGCATACACTTGTGAAGGGCTTTTAGAGTTATGACTCTTGTTATGTTTATTGGATTCTTCATAAGTTTGGTCAATGTCATCTCCCTGTTCATGTTTTAAACTCAAGTTCAACCCTGTCTCTGGGACCTGTGAACTCATAGACTCTTCCAAAAATCTTTGTTCTGCGAGAGCACAGAGCAATCCTAAACCATCAGTACAAGATGGGTCAATGTTTCTTGACAAAGAGTCTGAGTTTGAATACACAGAATCCCTTGTTGGCTTCACATTGTCATTGACTATAACATTTATATTCCCAGCTTCTCCTCCTACTGTACTATAGTCATCACCTGAACTGTCTATCTGTAGCCTGCCCATCTCTGTATTATTCTCTTCTTGTACACGTGAAGCAAACTCTTCAATGCTATCGACCAAGAGGTTTAATCCATGGTGATCAATGAAATCCATTACTGGTTGGCTTTCTGCTGATAGCACTGGTGTAGAGTCTCCTTCAAAAATCTCAGCATCAATAGAAACAGGTTTCTGGACTAATTGACTTTCTGAATCATCGTTATCAGCAACAGAAGCAATTTCTGTAAGAGAAGGTGTCGCAGTCCGAGGGATATCACATGATTCATCTTCACCACTCGTAGAACAATCCTTGACTACACCCATTAAAAGACTGTCGGTTTGGTTAGCAGAATCAATGACCTCCACAGCACGTTCTTCTACATCAGTATCATCTGAATTTGTCTGACAATCCATATCTACTTGGATTGCTGCTGTAACACTGATAGTATGACTATGTTGTTCCACTTCGTTTGTATCTTGACTAACTTCTTCCTCTCCATCTTCATCATTCTCTCCACTGTCTTCTCCATCATCACATGATGCTTGGACACCTTGATCAGAATCTGACGGTATAGGAGGTGATGGGGTAACAGGATTCATTGGAGAAGTTCCCTGCGAACGCTTTCCTGGCTCAGTCTGTATGGCAGTTGTTGACTGGGTTTGGGTAAGATGAACGATAGTGGAGGCTTCATAAAAATATGAAAGAGCAGCTGGAGCACTAGGCTGAGGGAATGCTGGGTAAGGAACTGTTGAGCAGGAACCAAGAGGTTGAGAGGCGTCACTGCATAATTTTTCTTCTGTCTTATCCTTAATGTGTTCATCTTGGTAGACATTTTTTGTTGATTCATCTCTCTCCTCCCCTTCCGAGTCCTCTCTTGTGGAAAAGCAGTTGTTGGACACAGACAGATTTTGGCTTTGAGCTGTCTGATGTTTCAGCTGGTTTTCCTAAAACACACAAAAATTGATCCAATGTTAAATATCATGTAAATGCAAAAGAAGGTGTATGATTTAATAACAAGTAACTTGTAGAAAAGTTTAATTACATTTTCTATTAGCATTATGAAAGTTCTTGTTCATCAGTATACTATTTTATAGATGATCTTAAGTATAGGTGTGGTGGCACAATATATTTGGCACACATGGGTCTCTAAGGCATCATTAACACAACTAATGTCATTTCTATCTAAAACATTAACAGTAATGAGTAATTACAGGTAGAATCAACTCAATCCAAAAAATCTCATTTGCAACATGACAAACTGACTGATCTATTTCCATATATTTGGGTCGTCATCACCTATCTCCAAGAAACTCATAATAATACAAGATGTATAGAATCTAGTTATTTTAAAGGTATATTTACAACCTTACCTATAAAGACATGATTAATTACCTCTTGCATGACTTGAGATTGGAATGGTGGGGCTTGTGGTTGAGTTGCAAATACCTGCTGTACTGGTGTGCCACAAGGGGGAGCTGTGTAATCTGTCCAAATACCAGCTCGATCTACAATTTCTGATGCCAAAATGTAAAAAAACAATAGAAAAAATGAATATTTGAAAACCTTGCTGATGGTTGTTGTTTATTTTGAAATTTTCTAAATCTTTTACTAACATTTGAAAGTTTTCTATCCAAAAATGACAGAAGAGTCGAGTACCATCAAAACACTTTGATAGCGGATACAAACTTTGTTCTTAATTCCATAACTGTAACTTAAAACATTACCAAAGATATATATATATATAGTTATTTTACACACAACTGTATGACAAAAATTATCATCAGACTGACTGTTCTTTCAAAATGGTCAAAAGAAAAACTAAAAACCACTGTTTATCATTTCCATCCACAAATTTATCATCTAACACTTTTACATGTACAGTTTATATTACAGTAACTGTATTTATATCTCTACTTTCATAACATTGCGTAGAAGCTGAAAAATGTTTAAATTTAATCACAGTACAATAAAAAATATATATATATGTATGTGTGTGTATCTTTTTTTTTCATTTGTTCACTATAATTTAGCTGCTTTGTGTAAAACTTACCGATGTTTGTTGTTGGTAGAAGAAAAATCTGATTAGTAAGTGGATCTCTGTAAACTTGATATCCACCAGGTGGTATGGGAACATGAGACGGGTCTACAGGATAAGGTACAGCAGTTGGAGGTGGGGGCTGTGGAGCTGGAGTGGGATTGTACATATTCTGACTAAGCCATACTGTAGGCCCCACCACAGGGCTTGGGGTAACCCATTGTTGTGGTAATGGAGTGTGCACAATAGAGTCCTGTTCCCAGTGGGTAACTGGTGGATTTACATCTTCAAAAACGGAGAAAAAAAATGAGAAGTTTATAAAAATACAAATCACTTGCATGTCTTGAAATGAAGAAAATTTTCAAAATTCAAACCCACACGTTGAAGTGATTACTGACAGTTTTATGGATTTTTATATAAAAATTTTAAATTTTAATTTCACCTGTTACTGCCATATGATCATTCATAATAAAACTGAATTTAAGCTCAAGATATTCAAGCTGAAACATTAATTGCACATGTTTCTTTAAGTGAAGTTAAATAACTATGAAATGTAAACACATTTTCAAAAAATTAATTTTCTTCTGATGCAGATATTTTGTTTAACTGAAGCAATACTTTTGACACACCATCTGTTCTATGAAAAAATAAATTTATTTTTAAAGAGTATAGCAACCTAAAAGATAGTGTAGTATACTTTGGGAAAAGAGAATCAATCAATAAATATATATATATAAAGTGGTACATTTTTATTAAAATAACAAGATAATGAAATTTTCATAATACAATTACATTTAGAATAATGTATTTTAAACTTTCCTTGAAAACTGGGAAGATTCTCCAAGTAATAAAAGAACACAACCTTAAGTTTGTTCAGCCTTAGCTTATAGTTTCATTACCAGAATGTTAAAACATTGCTATGTTTACTATATACCAAATGCAGTTTTTAATACCATAAAAGAGCTACTAAAGAAGTTAATTCCATGCTCTTAATTAAATGCAGCATGATGTAATGCTTAAAATAATTGTTTACGTCAGTATTAAAAAATACTAGCAAACTTAATATCATTTAAAAGCGAAGGGCACAAAACTGAAAAATTCACTGTGCATTTAAGGAAATTGATCATTGAAGTTTTAAACAATTTGGAGGGTTAATATTCATTATATAGGTAAGAATCGGTACTGAAGAATGGGGGATGTTGAATAAGTTCTTAAATGAATAACCACTTCCACACACTTTCACAAAAATGGCTCCAATTCACAGCAGAAACTATTGTAAAAGTTAAAAAAAAGGAACTTTCAGTATAAGAAAAAAAGCACAACACAGACTGCTTAAATATCCATACATTCATTATTAACAAAAACAAAACAATACTAACACAGTTGCACAACAGTCCTGACAAAATAACATTTCTAACTTATTAACATTCAGTCAATATAATTGTAGAAGTAAACAATTTTCAGCTTAGCAGACAATACAATAATTTAAAAATTCAATGAAGTGGATTTCTAAGTTACAATAACAAATAAAATGAGTATTAAAAAGGCTGATAGGTAGACGTGTTGATTCTATTGTAACTATGGTAATTTCTCACCTTGACCCAATATACACGTGGTAGTATTATTCAAGTTTAGTTCAGTAGAATGTTGCTGTATGTCTGGGCCCGAAGACAGCTCTTTTGACCCCCTAGAAACATGAACATTATGATGTATAACTAACAAGCCATTCTCACTTAGAGAATCAAATATGATACAATACCTCCAAATTTTCTTTCTTAGCTTAGTGGTTTCCTAACAAAATACAATTAAATTCTGCAAAAAAAGTTATTTTACAGAATATAGAATAAAATATATGTGTTAAATAAATACTTCAAAATGATAACCAAAATCAAACAGACATTTTTTGAATATAACTGAACTCATGAATACAACACAAGAAGCAATCTATGAAACTTTTTTTAACTTCTCTTTTGTAGAAGGTATGTTAATTCTCGCTGATACCTTACTTAAGTACAATATACTTAAAGATAAGAAAATTAAAACTTACTGGAGGAACCCTTCTTTTTCTGGAACATAATTATCTGAATTTCCAGCTGATGTAGAAGAAACAACTAATGATCTGTTTCGACTAGTATTTGGTAAAAACGGTGGTCCACCTTTAACTTTAAAGTATAAAAAAGGTTTTATGTGAAAAATGTAAGAGTTTATGTTAAAATCAACTACCAGGAATTAAAAATAGTAGCAAGAAAAATGTCTAAAACTACCACTTGATACTCAACATGAAGCTTTAAAATTACGTATGTGAATTCTTATGTAAGATCCTCTTACAAACCACAAATTAGACAATATCATTACAATCAGAGCATAATGTGTAGCAAAATCAAGCAGTAAGTTATACTACACAAATATGCTGATTAGAGGAAATCTTATTTAAATAAAAACAAAAAAAGAAGTATCCTGTTATTTTCAATACTACATTTAAAAAAATAATTTAATTAAAATATAATTTACGAACATAAGATATTACAATCATTACTAACTTTTAGTGTCAGTAACAAAATTCATTACAGAAAAGATATAAAATGAATAAATACGGGTAAGTTTGGTGTAAGTTTCTAAAAACTGAGCATATGTCGGTATTTTGTCTTTTTGATACCAGGATTTAATTATTTGTCTATAGATGTAGCATTAACTTAAGAAATACAATTTTTGTACCTGAAAGGGATTTTAAGACTCCTCAAAGTTATTCTATTTACCTGTCTTTACCTTAGTAATGTGTAACACTCGAATCAAAATTAAATCCTAAACTACAAGTCAAAAAGCCGTGCAACTCACTGCCTGAAGTTGTTGTAAGAACCTGTCTCTGTTGAGCCACTGCTATTCCAACTGGGATATTCGAGTTCACTAGAAGTAAATTAATCAACAGTGACACATATATTTACTTGTTATTGTGATTTTTTTTATTATTATTCCATTACTCTCCCATTTGTAAATTCAAACATTAGGACAAGGTGCAAGACAAGGATTTTGACAGCATTTTTGATCAAGTTCACATCTAACAGATTATCAGCACATCTAATGAGAAGTACAAAATAAACTGACATGAAATTCATATGTCCCTGCAAATGTCTGACTGCAAAACAATCATATGAGCCAAGAGATTGATCTTTTAATGACAAATAAAATATTTATTTTAGATAAATATTACATACAGTATATAAATAAAAATTGCTCTCTCTCTCTTTCTACTGGATGGTATTTAAAAGGATATCACTGACTTGTTGTTAGATGAGTATACAAATTATTAATACGAAATCTCACCCCAACTGTACCACATGTTTAAGATTTACTTAAACTCTAGACTTAGTTATGTAATCACTTAACACCGCATATCGAAAAACGTTTACAAGAAAGAAAAGTTAGAAGATATAGTTGGAGTGAAACTTACCAGTGGAAGGAAAGGATGACGTTGTGGAACTACAGGTAGATGGACAAGAACTAACAGATGGGCAAACACCAGTAGAAGGTGGCAAAGAAATAGATCCAGCCACAGAAGTACAAGATTTTGTAGAGGATATTCTATGGTGGTGTGTAATACTTCCAACAGTTGTAATGGCATCAAAAAAATTAGATCCTTTGGAAGAAATAGGCACAGCTTGTTGGCTTGTTGAGCCAGTTTGGCTGGATGGCATTGACTGGACATTACAGGAGACTGGTGTCTGGGAAGCAGATAAAGATGTTGTCACCTGAGAGAAGGCAGAAGTGACTTCTGGGTTACTCGCCAACTGAAATCTTAATGATACCATGGATTGTTGGATCTTTCCAGTAGGTTTTGGTTTTTCTCCTGTCTGGTTGGTCACATGAACCAAATCATTTTTTTGTAGTGGTGATTTTGTCACAGATGAAGACCCACTAGCAATGTTTGCTAATGCTGTGAGGCTATGAGATGACACAAAGTCCGGCTGAACATTTTCTGGAGATAATCCAATCCTTGGCATAGATTCTGATAACATTTGGCAAGGTAAGGCAAAGTCTGACGGTTCCTGTTTAGGTACTCGGCGTGGGATACTTAAGTTGATGACACCATGGTCTTCTTCGGTCATGTCATTTCTTAGTGCACTTGAATTTCCACAATAACTGTACAATTTATTCATTGAACAGTACTCCTCCCCATCCATCCTTTCTTGCTTTATGTGAATTCCAGTTGGTAAGACAGAAGATTTGTGGTTCTTCTGTTCACTTGTTACTATTGGGGAATTTTCACTCGTCAATGAATATGAAGTAGCTTCTGAGGACAAAGCCACAGAACAAGACCTACTCAATGGGTCTACCAGAGATTTTTGTTTGACTTCAGCAGCTGTTAGTTTGCTTTTCTGACTAGACAGTGAGCTATTCTGCCCACTTCGACCTTCACGAACTTGTGGATGGACTATCTGAACTGTTTCATAACACTGATGTGTTAAGTCTGCTATCTGATTTTCCTGGCTGTTTGATAGACTCAATGTGTCATTTTCAGACTCTGGCTTGCTTTGGGATTGTGCAGTTTGAGAAACATGACTTTGATTATTACTTGGAAGGCTAGTAACCCTTGCTTTTTCTTTCATCTGTGAAGAGTTTATTGATAACCTTAAATTGTCAACAGGCACTGAACAAGGTAGGGGCAACGTTGTAACATGTGGTGTGATGGTCACATGGCATGGTGAAGACACAACTAAAGAATTAAAAATATACACATGTAAAGCTTACAACAAAAATAAATAAAATTTTTAAAAAATTCTAAAACTAGCCAAGATAAATTGAAACATTGTGCACTTCATATCAATGACTACCACTTTTTGAGTTTTGAGTTTGATTAATCATTTTAAGAATTTACTTATTATTGGTAAATAAATACACAAATAATCAAAATAATCTGGGAGAGTGTTGTGACAGAAAACACTTTTTAAGGTCAAGCGATCTTTTTTTGTTTTTAAGAACAAGATTCATAAGTATTAGTGAATCATGAGAAGTATTATAAAATTATATTAAACTCAGTAATTATTTCAATCACTTCCAAATGATACACATTATATTAAACTCCGTAATCTATTTCACCCACTTCCAATTGATACACATTTTTGTCTCTTCAAAGTTACCACCTTGACAGTATAAAAAACGTGGCATTGTAAGTACATTACAAGTTGAAGATCTCAAAAAGTGGCATTTATTATCTTAATCTTAAAGAACATAATCATTGATTAAAACACAAAATAAAAATAATTACAGGCTCTGAACCCAAACTTATTGTATTGAAAACCTCTAAACTTAGCCATTGAATTTACTAAAAATTAGTATTTTGATACCTGAAACAAAACTTGAAGCAGAATCATGTACATACCACATGTCAGGTTTTTGTTCTCTAAAATCAAGAAATCCTGCTCATTAAAATGTTAAAAATTGGTCAAATAAGTTGTACCGTATTTTTCTTAAGACTTAGAACCCTTTTTATAATTGTAGACATTATCATGAAAGTAAAGGTCTTTCTTTCTCTAATACAAGTTTGAAATAGCAGCTTCTGTAATACTGAGATAAAAGATTCAACTAGAAAAGCACTCAAAGAGCAACCCTCACCCCATGATGTTTTGGACTTTTGCAGTAACGTATCTAAGACGTACTTTTAAATAATTTATTTACTTCAAAATTTAAATATATCCTTTTTTCTATTTCAATTTCTTCTCAAGTTTTAACCGTTTTTCACAATACTAAGTAATTACTATTATAACGAAAGTGATTAACCTTCCATTTGACTCCATTTTTCAGCTACTTTCACCGAAAGCAAGTCAATTGGCCCTTAGGGAACAAAATATTTTTTACTAAATTTGATCAAAATCTGATGAAAATTTCAATTACTTTTTACACATACACAAAGGAGTGAAAACAATACTCTAACAATCAGGCTAGGAGTAGCTACACAGACTACAAGTTTTGTATTCAGGGTGCATACAATATGCTGATTCCACTTGTGTCAAAAACTACTGAACAAAAGTGATCAAGCTAACTGGGGAAGTGGTTTCCAAACTGTGGGTTTCAATCTGAAAGTGGGGCATTAGAGGTGTTGGGGGTGGGTCGCAGAACTAGTCACAGATAAAACAAATATATTTTTATTTTGAAAGTATTTATAAAATATTATCCTAAATGTTTTGAACAAAAATAAAAAAGCACTTCTTGGCTTCACTAAAATATATTACAATTGTTAACCCCCTCTAAAGCTACCTGGTACTCAGATAGGTCATGAGTTGGAGAAGTTAGTGTGGGGAGTTGGGCATAAATCCAGGCCATCAGACCAACAGTATTATCTGTGCTATCTAAAAAATAATCCAGATTCAAAACACAAGTTATATCAGTTAATTACAAATTAACATAATAATTATTTAATATATTATAAAAAATTTTACCAGTAGTGTTTGCTGCCCCTTGATGTGGAGGTTTGTCTGAAGTAGCCAGAGATGATGTTGCACGGTGTCCTGTGAATGTCACTGTTGTGGTTGCTACAGTGTCACTAGATGTGCCAAGAGCTGTAGTGACACATGAGGCAGAAACTATTCTCTGGGCAACAGACACAGGTTCTTCCCTAAACTCCTGACGATTTGTGCTTTTTATCTTAGTTACTTGTTTTGTTATGCAGTGAGGGTTTTCAACAACTTCTGTATTGTCATTTAAACTTGCTGAGCACCAAGAACATTTCTTTTCCTTGCTAATTTTATCAGCTTCACTCCTTAATGTTACACTTCGAGATTTGCTGGGTTTAGCTCCTTTAACTTGTGGTATGTTTCCATTTGCCAGCCTACCTTCCAAATGATGTGTTTCTGGTTCAGAGCATTGTTGTCTTTCTTTGAGTCTTTCCTCACGTTGTTTATTCCTGCTCTCAGGTAATTTTTCCCGTGACCCAAGAATAGTGGATGAATTGGATTGTTTTTCAACAGCTCTTACATGAGAGTCTAAACCAGTTAGACCAAGTCTTGCTCGTTCAGCATTGTGATGACAACTAATACTTGATGATTCTCGCTTCAGGAATCCCTCAAGTTCTTCTGCTCCTCGTTCAACCCTTCGGAAATCATCCTCCACCATCAGAGAGCGCCTCCCAACTTCCAACCCTTTCATCCCTAGCCCCAGGTGACTGAATCCTGGATGGCGGTCAAGAGCCGGAGTAAGAGAAGGTACGGGAGTAGTGTGACCCACATGATTGGTCAGTGTTAGAGGAGAAGCAAGAGCTAAACCTGGAGATAAGTACGTGGGTTCTGTAAAAATAAAAAATCTTTTTATAAACACTGAGAAATCTAGTCAACTAGTTTTGTATGATATAAAAAAGAAATGTTGGGCTGTACTTTAAAGCTTGAATAAATAGTCAAGCAGTTTTGACTTCTCCATAAGTTTTAAATTATGTTTATGTATTAGTTTCCCATTCCTTCAAAATGCTTAGATATATCTATTCCCTAAATTAACTATATTTCACAACAAATCTAATCAAAATAAACCTTTATATTACTTATAAAAAACACATGGTACACAAAATACATGGTATTTTGTTCTGATAATGTCAGGTGGCATAAGTTGAGTTGATTAAATTTTAATAAAACACATTTACTACGTTTTTTATAATTGTCTAACAAAAAACACTTGGAAAAATAAAATTTCACAAAACTTCATCCAAATGAAACAAACTGGACAATTATTTTAAGAGCAATAAAGCATGGAAATACCTTTGTGTGTAGCTTCTAGAAGGGAACTGTAGTGTGCAGGGGATTGACCCAACCGAGAAATGTAACCTTGACTGGAGTAAGGGTTAGGGTCTGTAGATGGGACAAGAGGTGGGAACATTGTGTAGAGGCTACTACCCATGGCATACCTGCTATAATCTATTGCAAAACAAAAATATAAATGTATACTTCCCATCAAAAGATCAACTAACAAAATTTTAAGACTAGAATTATATGAAAACCATCACACAGTTTTCAAAACTATAAATTTTAAAGAAACCTTACAATGATATCATAACCGGTAAATCTTAAAACAGACAACTGTTGAACAATTATCATTTAGAGTTTCATTTATGGGAATTAAAATTGTTTATAAATAAATAAATAATAATCCTTAAACAATGATCCAAATTTATTGGAAAAAATTGGCATGAAAAGTTTCTTAACTTGCACTTAAATTAATCTGGCCTTATTTACACCTTTACTTACAAGTAAAGCATTAAAAATAAAAAATAAATTGATAAAAACTAACAATAAACAATTTAACAAATATACTCAGTTTTCTTAGATTATTAAATCAAGAAAAGTATCTGTAAAAGGAGAGTTAAAAGCTAACTAACAATGTTAACCAGTAACTTTCAAACCATTTAAGAGCAGTTCAAAACTACATTTCAGTACAGACACTGAAACGTAACAAATATTACATGTCCTAATCCTCAACTCTTCTCAGTGAAAAACAACTAAACATTAGGTCAAGTCTGTAATACTAAACTTAGTGTGCTTTCCCAGCTGCATATACATGATAACTATTAGTTTCTTTAAGTACCCAATTTCGTTTAAGGCTTTAGTACTTCTGGAATCTTAATGTTTGGATAAATTAGTCTCTTTAGCTGCAGATTCTGGGATATAATTAGATAGATTACTCTGTTGAACTTCAGATTCTTGATTATGAATTACTGTTTGTTTGTTTTAGAATTTTGCGTAAAGCTACACGAGGGTTATCTGCGCTAGCCGTCCCTAATTTAGCAGTGTAAGACTAGAGGGAAGGCAGCTAGTCATCACCACCCACCGCCAACTCTTGGGATACTCTTTTACCAACAAATAGTGGGATTGATCGTCACATTATAATGCCCCCCATGGCTGAAAGAGCGAGCATGTTTGGTGAGACGGGGATTCGAACCCCCAATCGCAGATTGCAAGTCGAGCTCCCTAACCACCTGGCCATGCCGAGATTATGAATTATACATTCTTCTGTTCTTTCACTCATAAGTTCTTAGAATTACTCGTTTTCTCCTGTTGACGTTGTGGTTATTTAATTCATTATATGAACAATAAGACTAGCTTGCTGGTTTGTTATCTTTTCTAAATAATTAGTAAAATTAATTCAAGTAAAAATAAATAATAATAAATAATTGGTGTTCAAATATATAAATAATATTGTTATTAACTCCTAGCCTAATTCTGGTTTGTATAAAATTGATAAAAAAAAAATCACACTTCACCAACTTAATCTAGTTCGTAATGTAAAAATTGTTGTTGATGCAATTTAATAATATAAGTAGCATCTCAACCAATACTGTGTCTGTCGTATCTCAGCCAGTCTGATGAGCCCTGGTATTGAACATTATTAGCATTGGATATAGTAGATATGGTGTGGTTAACTATTACTGTGCATTTTCCTTTACTTTCACTTATATAAAATTAAATTTATATTCCTTAACATTTTTAGATGGTTTGCAAAATTTTAACTATCAAAGTAATCTTAAAATAAGCTCCTGAGCTGTGATGGGACGGAACAGAAGATATTGAAAACCGTTTAATAAACAACCCACCATGGTTGTGTTAGCTATTTTTTATATTTCTCTTGATCCTGTTGGATCTGTAAATCAATAAATGTTTAGATGATGTTAATTTTAATACAGAGTTCATCGTACATGAGAGACATCTATTTGTCTTTTTTTTTATTACATTTAAACTTTGCCTTAATGTAATTCCCTGGTGGCTCATTGATAAGACTGAGGGTTAATAATACCAAAAACTGGGTTTTGATACCTGTTGTGGTGGGCAGAGCACAGACAGATCTTTGTGTAGTTTTGCTCTTAAACAACCACAACATTGATAGTTCACATGAATTTTAATGACCTTGAATATACTGAGTGACCTTGAATATGCTGAATGACCTTGAATATACTGAGTGACCTTGAATATGCTGAGAAGAAAACTAGATAATTACTTTCTTAACACTTAGTTCATGTTTAATATAATAACACTCAAGTATTGGAAAAAAACCCTAATAACTCAAGCATTTTTGGAATTGGACTTACTAAAAAAAAAGTCATTTATCCCAGAAAAAGAAAAGACCATTTTCCAAAATGCTCCAGTTATGGGGTTTCTTTTCTGATACTAACTTTTTCTGTTCATCCCGCATTCTTTTGAATATCATGATGACAGCTGCATCTCATTTTCTGGTTACTATGGATATTGGATATTTTGACATGTTAACTCTGTGTTTTTTTCCAATAGATTGGTTTGTTTGATATTGATAACTGTATTATTCTATGATTGCTTTTGACTAGCTTGTGATATTTCAATTCTGCCATACTAATTACCTAATGGTAATATTTTAGTATGTTACTGTTGAAACAAGATGAAAAGACTATATATAACAACTTTATTTAGGTTATAAGTTTAAGGTGTTTTTAATAATGTTTTGAATGTTTTCAAATTACTTAGTCATTTGTTTTATCTAAAAGCTGTAAAACTAAGAATGTTTTTCCATATTCTTGGAATATTTGTATAACCAAAAACTTTGAAATTGTTTAAATGAAGAATTTTATAACTAGCATCTTATTTTTATAGTGTAGAGCTACCATGAAGTATTTATATAATGAAAATACACTTACTATCTGGTGGGGGTGTAGGGGGCCAAAACTGCCTCATTATTATTCCTGTAGGTGGCGCTCTGAATGTTGAGGTGGACTGAGAAGGAAAATTACTGCTGTATATGCCACTCAGGTAAGAATAACTGGTCCCTACAGAATAAGAGAAATTAACATGGCAAATTACTATTTACATATTGTATACTAAACTTAACTAATAATTACCGAAACATTTTTTTGGCTTAAAATAATGTCACTGAGTGAGTTTCTTAGAAACCGAAATAAACAATTATAATAAATACTATTTAGGCAGAAAAAAAAAAAAGATTACATTATTTCTTGTGGTTTAAAACATTGCAGTTTTAGCAAATGACCAGGATATAGATTTAGCAATTATGAATAGAGCTGACTTGGCAACATATTATAACATCCTAAATATTTAAATTGTTATCAATACAGAGGTTTTATTATTTTAGCTATTTTCATAATATGAATTATATCACACTTTTATATATTCCCTATTGAATCAAATTCATATATATCTCAGTTTTCGATGTTGTGTCAGTTTCTCAAATTAGGAATCATTTAACACAGAACCGTTTTACTTTTTTTTTTCTTAATAAAGCTATTGCAACCTTTCATCTAATAGTCATTTAGGAAGGTCATTTCGCACTGTGTGGTTAACAAGATTGTTAGATTGGGAGTAAACTTCCTATTTGTAGGAGAATTGTTTCATGGGAGGGAGAAAATCAAATAAGGGAATAATGCTAAAAATAGGGTGGTTTCATTTCCTTTATAGTGATCTCCTTTGAAGTTTCCAATGAGGTTCTCATGACCTTTTGAAATATTAACACTGCCTTCTATCAATGATGGGCTATTTCACTAACCAAAAGTACATGTCATTTGCCATGAAGTTTGCCTCACATACCACCCTCTAAAAGTAAACATAACTCTATTGTAATAAACATAGTAGATGATATATATATAGTATGCAGCTTTTGGATTGCTCTTGATTCATAAAAAAAATTTTCATTAAAAATCTGTACTCCCTTATAATAATAATCCCAAATTCAAAGTGAAACAACAAATCAACAATCATATGCCTGGGACAGATGAATAACACATGCCTGCGATGGTTTTATTGTCTTGAAATTTTTATATGTTCTAAAGTAATTCCTATATGCTGAATCTGAAAATGATATCCATTTTTCTCTATCACATACAGATTTTTCACAAAACATCATAACGCAATACATAATTGAAAGACCACAACACACAGTTTTGAGACTAAAAAACATGGATTTCACACACAAAAATCAGGATGAACAAGGATGCATATTTGTTTGACATCAGTGTTCTTCCCTTTTCTTCAGTTTGTTTGAACTTTTTTTAATAAACATAATAATAAAAAATTTCATTGTGGTAAACGAAATAATAATTTGATCTAAGTAAGAGTTTGTTTTTCTTCATAATTTGTAAAAAATCCTTATGTAATAAAAAAAAAGAATATTATTATCGAAATCTGCGTAGCTGAATTATGGAAAGTCCGTTATTAAAACCAAAACATCTTTTATGAAGTGTAAATTTGCAGGCCTGTGTAATCAAGTAAGTCACCTTTTGATTACTGTCACTTTAGTTAATATTTTCAGTATTTCATTGGTTTAACAAGAATTAATGGGGAATGTAAAAAATATTTATCAAAAGCAAAGCAGGATAATCAATAATATATATATATGCATCTTACTTCTGGTTAGGATATTTTGTAAATGGGGGATTGACTCACCATCAGGGGGATTTTCAAAGTAGCATCCGAAAATCCTGGTTGTTAACAGAAAGGGTTAATATGCTCAAATGTGAAAACTTGATTTACAATGAGTGAGAACAGAGTATTTCTGTCTTTCTATTCCTATATAAAATAAAGCCTCAACAAAAAAAGGTATTTAAAGCTTTGAGTTTCTTTACTATGGCATTATTAAAGGATTAAATGGTAATGTCAGATAATAATATCAATGAAAAAGGTAACAGCTACAATTTCAAATGGTTGTATACAATGATGGCAAAAAAACAACTCCCAAGCCAAAAAGATGTTACATTTGAAGTAGGGGTAACTATTTGTAATGATCTAAAACTATAAAAATTTTACTCATGTCTTTCTTATGAAACTTTTCTGAAAAGAACATCATGACAGATAGAAATTTACTGTAACATTTGATTAAGTAATCAATTTATTGATTGATGTCTAATAACAGTATTTTAACAGTCTTTGTTTCCAAGTGATAATAGGTTTATTGACTGATGCCTAATAACAATATTTTAAATCTTTGTTTCCAAGTAATAATAGGTTTATTTATTGATGCCTAATAACAATATTTTAAGTCTTTGTTTCCAAGTGATAATAGGTTTATTGACTGATGCCTAATAACAATATTTTAACAGTCTTTGTTCCCAAGTGATAGGTTTATTGACTGATGCCTAATAACAATATTTTAACAGTCTTTGTTTCCAAGTGATAGGTTTATTGATTGATGTCTAATAACAATATTTTAACAGTCTTTGTTCCCAAGTAATAGGTTTATTGATTGATGTCTACTAACAGTATTTTAAGTCTTTGCTCCCAAGTGATAGGTTTATTGATTGATGTCTAATAACAGTATTTTTAACAGTCTTTGTTTGCAAAAGTGGTTGCTCCAAAAGAAAGAATTGTTTTAAAAAGGTTTATGGTAATTTTGGTGTGTTAGAATGACAAGCTTAAGATAAGATTATTAGCTTTAAATGTCAAAGAAACTAATTCCTAACATTATTTTAAAATTGTGTTGAAGCCAAGTGAAAATACTGTAACAAAAAAACTTCCAAGTGTCCATAAGTTAAAGTCTAAGAATCCTATTTTTACAAAAGATAAAAGACCCACTGAAAACAAAACAATCTTATTATATGTAAAACAAGTCAAGTCACCTGATACTGAATGTTCCTTTATGGTTCTATCAGAACATTTATTATTTTTTTTATAAAGATCTTTAGTCTAATTTGTGAAATTGTTGAATTCTGACACAGTTTTATAGGTAGCATATTTGTATGATTTTTCTTGGTTTGTTAATCGAATTTATGATACTGTTGCGTCAGCGAGTCACATGACTGGTGTGACGCCACGTTTCTAGAACTATCCCGTATCTTGGCGAATGCTCTAGTATTTACTAGATGGAGGGTAGACTGGTATATAAAGGAGGGTGACAACGTGACGGGAGATTATCGTAATGTGTGCGTAGATCGTGATTAATTGATCTGCGGTCAGAAGTATTATTGACGTTCGTTGTTATAGCGTTTGTTTAGCGCGATTGTTGAAGTTGAGTGTATCGGTAAAGTTATATTCGGAAAGAATAAACCAGTTTTATTAAGTAAAAACTTGTGTCGTTAAAGTTTCGTCGGAACGAAGTTACGGAAAATTAATTAACAAACGGAGACGTAACAATACAATAAAATCTTATGTGTTTCCAACTGTCCGAAAACAGAAATAACTTCAAACCACGTCAGCTTTTAGACGACAATCAACACAGAACCAGAGGGTTATATATAAAAATTAATCACAGTATATGTGATCACCAGTGCTTCTAGTTAACCCAACAATAAGCTTTGTGGTAATTGCAGCGAAAACTAATGATACAAATACCTTGATTTGATAATAATTTAGTCACATTTTTCTAAAAAATCAATGGCAATAAGCAAAAATACTAATATTATAACAAACAAACACACACACACACACACAAGCAGAAACTATTCAATCCTAAAATAACTACATAATATTTTATTATGAAAAATTACAAATGTCGCTGCTTCTGTGGTACTTTTGTTTCTAAACACGGCCTATGCTAGGCCTAGAATATTCATGTCGCTTAATAAGTAAAGTGGGAATGAAGTTTCACGCTATAGGCCTATCAATTTGTTTGACTTGCAATACCCAATAAAATCGAATTCGCGAACACAAAACCTGAAATTTCAGTTTACAGCCTCATATTTGTTTGTCTTTTTTAATTTCGCGCAAAGCTACATGAGGGCTATCTGCGCTAGCCGTTTCTAATTTAGCAGTGATTGACTAAAGGGAAGGCAGCTAGTCAACACCATCAACCGCCAACTCTTGGGCTACTCTTTTACCAACAAATAGTGTGATTGACCATCACATAAAGCGCCCCCGCGACCCGTAGATTGCGAGCGAGTCCGAGTGCCCTCACCGCTAGGCCATGGCCCTACAAGTTTATGTAATGAAATATAAACGTTATGTTATTTTCATAGAAGTACTTTCGTCAACTTCTGCAAAGAAGTTGTGATAGTATAGTGATGTCCAGTTACAAGTCGTCTAAATACGCTAACAATTTAAATATTATGTATGATATCAAATGTAGAAATATACAAATAAGGTGAAATACTCACCAAATTAAAGTAAGTTTATTGATGAATTAAAAAAAAAAATTCAAGCAACGACGCTTCATCGGGTTTGTGGCTAAAGTAGCGTCATAGACAGCGGGTGTTACTGGCTGATTGTCCTTTCTGTTGTCAGCAATCCCGACGAAGGAATGTTGACTGAAAAGCTTTCAGTGAACTTGTTTCAACTTGGGGAGTGTGCTACCTTCTTTGTTTGTATTTTATCTACATTTTGTACTTTTTCTCGCTTACTCGGTTTTTGTTTTTTTAATTATGGATGATATCAAATACTGGATTTTGTTCCTAATGTATAACCAGAAATCACTTCAGCATTAGACTAACTATTTATGAAGCTTCCGGAAAATTCCATATTGTTTGAAGTTTAGTTTAATAGCTACCTTTTTGTTCTCCACTTTCTTATACATGTGGAACTAACAACATTTTACATTTTTCAAATATACAACAAGTCAAAAGTCAAGCCTGAAATTCAACTACTTAACGTATCCTATTGTAGAAAAAAAAAAGTAAAAATTAAAAACAAAATTAGAATAACAAAATGTAATATGCATACTGCCAAAAACAAAGAGACGTGCATATGATATAAGGTTACAAATATCGTAATGTGTACAGATGCCAAGATGACACGAATTTTGTGATCATAATGCTGAATGTCCCAAAGCTAGTACAACTCATGCCTGCCTAGTTTCAAGAACTTCCGATCAGAGCAAGCTACTTAGAGCAAAACTAAAAATTAACCTAGCAATGGGTATAGCTAATTAAAAAGAAAGAAGTATGTTATAGGTCAAATCACTAAGGAGTTAATATATATATATATAATTGTGGATAAAACGTTTCGGACAATGATTGCAAAGATCAGAATGCATTGTTTCACCAGTTGAGTACCCTCACTGCTAACAATATTTGCGATCCTAATCCTAATAATATCTCACGAGGTTCAATCAACGCAGATTAAGCTAACAATGCAAAAAACCTCTATAATGAAATTATAATAAACATTCTAACCAGTATACTATTAATGAAAATAACAATAAAGAAACAATAAGGGACAATTGCCTTGATGGCTTCAAGTAATGTTGAAGAGATTTAATGTTCGTTAAACAATGTGACATCAGTAAAACCGCGTATAAGAAAAACTTTACACAATTCCCCATAAAACGTCTTGTTACCAATGGAAACCCATTAATCAGTTCCGACAGTCTAATTTTAGAGAAGCGTGGCATCCGAGATAAATTACAAGGAAACATGTTACTCTTTATATGTGGAGTCAAATCGCATGACATTACCAAAAGAACTGCCAAAAACTAATGTTTATGAAGAAAAAAGAATGCGTGAGTCGTGCAATAAGTAGTTAGGATAGTATTGTTTCTGTAATGAAAATATAACAAAGTTAAATGTAATACAGAAACAATGAGTTAAACATGTTATGAGGTGTTCCTGACACAACTACTCCAACGTACTAATTTTTGTTACTTAAAACACATCAAAGAAAAAACAGGAAGCAATGATTTAATTTAAATATTCTATAAAACCAGAATGTAAGTTCGAGAAAGTTTAAGAATGAGAAAAGAAATTTACAACAATTGTATAAATGGCAAGGAAAGTAATTAGCAAAAACTCATGTAATTTAATTAATGACTTGATATTACTATTCGGAGCTGTTGAATAGCTAATATTAACTATACATGATAAGAGTTTCAATTAATGGGAGGTAAAAACCATTGGTGCACAATACACTAAAGCGGTCTTAAACAATATCCAAAGAAATTAAATGTATATGCAAATTTTTCTAAAAGGTCGTGATACTCAGTCAAACTTTAAAATCCTTACCCAGTAACAATAATATTGTTGAATTATCCACAGACTTGAAGGAGTTTTGTGTTTAAAATATGACAGGAGAAACCTCATTTGTGAAAAAAAAAAAATGATCGACTTCACGAGCTCTATCCAAGAAATCTTGTAGTGTTGACAAATTCTATTGTCAGTAATAACCTGTGAGTGATAAACGTTGTAACATAACTTACTTAGAATATTCGTATTTGGAAATGGGAAGTTAATAGCCTCAAAGATGAAATGGTCCAGAGTCCACATCTTAACCCTAAAAGACATCTTCGAGACCATGTAAAGTGATTAGACCATAACCTTCCAGTTGTCATCAACTAGTTGATCTTTGGATACAAGGAAGACAATGGAGTTTAACTGACAGCGTGTCTCAAAGAAAAGCAGATCTTAAACAAGCCAGAGAAAGTGCTATTCCATTGGGAAGGCTATCACTAGAATTTTCCTTTATCATTCCGTGTCGAGGTGCTTTTGGTAGGCCAGTGTAAAAATGTATTTATGATTTTTTTTCTTCTCTCCTAATCACGCAGTGAACTATAAAAGGATGGTTGTTATATGTTATTGTTTTTTAATACAATAAATATGTCATCAAGTAGATGCTAAATTTTTAGTACGATACACGAAATTACAGAACTGTTCGGGGGAAAATGCATAATAATATATTTCGTGAAATAACATTTCTAAATATTGGCTAGGTGGCGTCACTTGATTGGAATATTGAAGCACTAAAATCCTAGGCCTATAATCTAGAATTTAAGATTTACTTAATAGAGTGACAACTGTTAGAAAAACAATCTGTCCCGGTTTTAGACTGAAAGACATGTATACCTGGTTATGAGTCCCGCGTCGAACGATTCGATTGACATCCGCTATTGCTAGAAAGCGGAACGTTACGTAGTTTGTTTTCCGATAGTATTTTCTTTTTAGGGTCTCTTTAATTGCTTTTTTAAAGGAAAAGATAGGCTTGCACATTATAAGAAAAAGGAATAATACCAGGCACAGCTAACGAATATTCAACCAAGAATATATAATATAAATTACTATTATATCTCTTAATGGTACTATCAGTAAGATAAGTCTTTTTTTCTTTTTTGATCACCGACGTACGAAATATGCCTTAGGTGCCGCTTTACTTCAAAATGTAGACACAAGTAGCCTATGAAAATGACTTTTTTTAAAGTCCACCACTTGCATCATTTCACCGAACCACGCCTTATCTTACTGGAGAGGTCATGTCCCCACAAAGTTAAAATGTTTGAAGACCGGTGTGGACAAGTTTTTGCATACGAACCACACAGACATGTATGTGTCAAGGGTGGTTCGCTTATTTGGTCATTCCCCTGCCGCTAGTAGGCACTCATTACAATAAAAATATAATTATTTTAAATATCGCTAGAGGTAAAACAGTAACTTAACAGTCTAGTAGTTGGTAAAGTAAAAATTTCCTTGTTTTACATTTCCAATATTTTTACTTCAAGAAACAAAACAACAACTTCCGCAACTAACAACGGAACAGGAAGCGTTTATAAAACTTCTGTAATCAGCCAATTCTGTGGTTATATATTAACAGTATAAATGGAATTTTTCCTGTCGACTGCAGTCTATAATGACAAAAGATGAATTAGTTCGTAATTTAATAACGAATAAAACTTAGGCTTAAGTTAATACAAAACCATCCTATTTTCAAATAGTAACATATTGTGACAATAAACATGAAAAAACGCACACAGAAATAAAACAAAAACAAGAGTCAGCTATCCGAACTTTTTTTTTAAAGTTATTTCATAAGAGTGGCTTCACTTCCGAAAACTAGAGCTCCTGGCGAATGACGAAGAACAGCCCACCGTTTGAATAATCTCGAGCTAAAACTTTTTTGCAGTGTTATGAAGAAGTTATAAATTTCCACAAAATAGTTAAAGACACATGAACCCCCCCCCCACCCCACACACACATACACAAACTTGAATAATTACATCAGCGCATTTAGCATATTTTGATAACATTTGTGGCTCTTCACGACTATATACACACACACGTTTTTAGTGTACGTTCGTTAGCTAGGCTTATCTATTTTAGTTGTTTAATGTTTGATTGAATTACTTATGGTTAATTATTTTAATAGCATCATGTTTGCTTCCACTAATAGGATTAGTTCTGTACATTCTAATTCTTCGACCATTAAATTACATTCAAAGAATGGGCAGCCCGTTTTTACCATTTTAACACTGAGTTGGTCATTAAAACTGATTATTATCACGTGATATTCAACGTTTATCTCCTCTAAATAAAGCCAGTCTTATGATACGTTATAAATTAAATTAAATTCTCCACCTGCACTCATTAGGAAAGTTATTGCAAGTCTTGTGTCGTTTCCAACTTTCCTACATAAATATCAAGTTGACAAACTCTCAGTTACAAAAGGGCGGGTGTGGCCTAGTGGTTAACCTGCTTGGACAGTGAATCGAGGTTTCATGGTTCGCATCCCGTTGTCATAAACACACGCTTCGCACTTTAGGGCTGTGGGTTTGCTTAAGAGTGATGGTCAAATCCCACTATTCTGCCAGAAAAGAGTACCCCAAGAGTTGGCAATGAGTGTTGTTGACCAGTTGAACTAGTCAACTAAGTTGCCTTCTCTTTAGTCTATTAGTTAAAAACGGGGCTATAGCTATCTGCAGGTAGCCTTAGTGTAGTTTTATATAAAACAGTCAATAAAGTCAGTTGCAAAAAAAAGTTTCTTATTTAAAAGCTACAATCAGATCAAGCCATAATTTTACTCCGTGATTATTTTACTAATTATGGAAGACAATATCCGAAGGTCTACTTAATTTCATTCAATGAAAGTTGATTACGAGCATACCCACTTTTCATATTTTAACATTACACACGCACTTACTGTCGTTCGCTATTTCAGTATTTGGTTTGTTTGTTTGCTTGTTGATAAGCGCAAAGCTACACAGTGTGTGCTATACACCCACAGTAGGTATCTAAACACGGTTTTTTTTGCGTTATAAGTCACTAGACTTATCGCCGAGCTACTGGGAGGCTCCAGTACTTGGATAATTCGTCGAATTAAACTTATTTCCTCTTTATTGTTGTCGTGTGTACTGTTGAGGATTTCTATCTAATCCTTTCCAAGATATAAAGATAAATAAAAAATTGGGAATTTAAAAACCCGCAATTATGGATCATAAAAAGTAAGGAAACAAGGCTGGAAATACTGTAGACATTATTACTCAAACAATAAACCCCTATCTTGGCTCCATGCTATTACCCAGAATTACACGAACCCATGCTAACTCCATCTCTATGTTCATAAAAACACAAACACGTTAGCACTGATAGGAGCTAAACATAAACCCATGCTAGCCCCATCTGTTTGTTCATAATAATAACATAAACACGTAAGCCATGATGTGATCTAAACACAAATCCACACTGATCAGACGTGGAAAAGTTTTGATGATAAATTTTTAAATATTCAAGGTAAATGTATTCTTTATAGAAATAAAATGGTAGCTGCAAGTAAAAAACCAGGTTGGCTCACAAAGAGTATGAGAGATAAAATTAAAGAAA
>NW_013668094.1:152021-156703 GCF_000517525.1 Limulus polyphemus
ATAATTTGAATTATAAGTATAATTTGGATGGGAATAATCTTAAGAATGTCATGAAAGAAAGGGATCTTGGCATAATGATTGATCAGTCTCTTAAGCTATCCAAGTAGTGTGCTGTTGCTAGTGGTAGGGCAAATAGGATTTTAGGTTGTATCTACAGATATATTGAATACAAGTCTAAAAAGGTCATAATTTCATCGTGTATGTCACTGGTTAGGCCACATTTGGAGTATTGTGTTTAGTCTTGGGCTCCTTACCTTAGGAAGGACATTGAACTGTTGGAAAGAGTTCAGAGAAGGATTACTAGAATGGAGCCTAGGATGGAGGTGTTGTCATACGAGGAGAGGTTAAAATATCTCAAAAATTGTTTTCTCTTGAAACAAGAAGAGTTAAAGTGGATCCAATTGAGGTGTTTAAGATTGTAATGGGAATTTATAATGTTGATACACCATCTTCTTTTCATACTTAACAACGACAATAGTAGGACAGGCTGTACTGTAAAAATACACATTTATACTGAATTATATCTTGTTCAATAAAAAAAGTTAACCCTTGTTAAACTTATATATACAGTCCTCATACGAGCTCTGTTTGAGAATCTATTTTCAATTCGTAAGTGTCGAGTATATTCCTTTCTCCTGGGGTCCTGGTCCTCCCAAGAGGGCGCTAAACTCGAAATCTGCAGGGTCGCAAGATCGAAACCCGTTATCCAACATGCTCACACTTTCAGCCGTGGGAGCTTTATAATATGACGGTCAATCCCATTATTCGTTGGTAAAAGAGTAGCCCAAGGGATGGCGGTGAGTGGCGTTGACTAGCTGTCTTCCCTTTAGTCTATCACTGCTATATTAGGGACGGCTAGCTCAGATAGCCATTGAGTAGCTTTGCGCGAAACTCAACCAAACTTTTGTTTAGACTTGGAAAGAGCAAAATTTTCTCGAAAATGATTACATCCGAGGTGTATTAAAGATTGGTTAATTTTAGTTCTATAACTTTGATTTTGTAAATCTGAATATCCTAAATACAGAATATTTAATTATTTTTTACGCCCAATACCAACCCCTTAAATACCAATTTACAGTACCCTTCTGTAAGTATTAAAACGTGGGGTACAGATTTAAGAGAAAAAAAAGGAAAGAAAAACAAGTTAATGGGCATTAACTTTTTGACATTAGTAATCTCGTGTAGATATTTCCCGTGTCCTCTTATCTAATCAGGAAATGGCCCGTCTGACGTCATTAGCACAAACACGGGAACACATAATATAATACACAGCTGACTTTAATGTGTATAGACATGGATGATCTCTAAACAGATTAGGCTCGTGGTACAATGAAAGTTCTACTTTCTGTTTTGTGATTGGACAGACAGGAAGAAGACAGACGCCACATAGCGGGTGTTGTTGACAAAGCGTGCAACAGCGGCCAGGCGAAAAACGGAATTTACGATTATTCATCATTATCATGATAGTACAGGTTCACGCCACGAGGGTAATTTCGGTGATAAATATTACGACTGGTAAAACCAGTTGAGCAGTATTATAATATGGGGTGGGGGGTGCTCAAAAACCCAATACTTACATATTTCCTTACGCAGAGCACTTTTTTTTTAAGCACTTATGCACGAATTTTCTATTATTCAATGAAACGTAGTCTATTCACAGTGGAAATATAGAACTAAGATGCAATGTCTGGATATAATCAGTTATATGACTATAAAAAAACCGCCTGTTGACGAGAGCTTCGGTGATTGAGGTATAGTTGAACATGTGGCACACCAGGGGCTAAATAAGTGTGCTGTTTTTTGTTCCTTAGCAAAGTGCACTCCCTACGAACGTTTCACATTGTCTGAAATTTTTCTTGTTTACTTCAAGCATAATGGATGACCCACAACTAAAGTGCTATCATTTGTGTGATTAATTATTTATAACACCACAATACCGACAGGCTGCGTGGTATAGGACACTCGTTACTTTATAATGCTGTTTTAATGGAAGGATTCAAGGTTGTTTAAAAAATCGATTCAAAAGCCGTGTTGGGCCTTTCATACAATCAGGGAACCGAGTTTTGCTCACAGTAAACGAAGCAATTTTGTGTGACTCCTTTCTATATATATATAAAAGCACAGAACAAGTGAAACACGGCCATAAATATATCACCTGAATGAAATTTCTTGAGCCCTGGGGTACGCTTGATTCGTTGTTACGAACGTGCCGAACTTTCTGCACAGTGATAAAGCGACTCAGAACAGTGATTCGGACTTCTTCCGACTCTTCTCGGTGAGGAGGTAGTGTAAAGGGAATAATGACATCATCAAGATGGCAGAGGAAGTGTACCAATGTTGCAGGCGCTTAAAGAATGCAGAATATGTTTCGAAAAAAGAAAAAAATTTTGTTTGTTTGTAAAACCACTGATCGCATAATGACAATATGTAACGATCATTATTCTAGTCACTTATAAAACAAGTGTTATCCCTAGAAACAAACATCGTGATTCTGGTGAACATCAAACTCATATTCGAACGTAAAATCAAGGAATACCCTATTTGAAATACTAACTTCCTGTTCTGGACAGGCGAATTATTGAGCAGGCCTATGGCTAAACAATATTGTCAACAATACGTGGTAACTAACAATTACCTAAGCTCAGTTCATTGCAAAAACTACTCAGAGATAATATACATAATAAAATTATCTTATTGTCGCCGTTAAAAAAGCTTCTCAACAGCGAAACGAGTTAAAGTCCCCCACAGGTGAACAAGTTAAAAAAAAACTTCCCGACAGAGAAACGGTTAACAAATAATAAGAACATGAGGTTAAAATATGATTTCGACTTAATGCATAAAGCACGAAAATGAAAGATGAATTAACCTCAAGCTTTTAACTGGTTAAATAATTGAGAAATATAAACCGATCTTATTTATTAGTGGCGAAATTCAAACGAGGTTTGAAATGTCCAACAAGATGTCTTTAAAATTTTCTCTTACTTGTAATGTGCGGAGAGGTACATATATAGTGTTCGATCAATTATGGATCCTTCCGATATCAAAATTAGTTTGCGTTTGGTTTTGAATTTCGAGCAAAGCTACACGAGGACTATCTGCGCTAGCCGTCCCTAATTTAGCAGTGATGGACTATAGTCAACACCACCCACCGTTAACTCTTGAGCTACTCTTTTACCAACGAACAGTGAGATTGACCGTCACATTATAAAGCTCCCACAGCTGAATGTGACCATGTTGGATGACAGGTTTTCGATCTCGCGACCCGCAGGGTTCGAGTCGAGTGCCTTAACGACCAGACCATTAAAATTAGTATAACACTCTTTTATCAAGAAACGCTCACTGTGATTGCTTGACAAAACTTTTAACTGTCCAATCTGAAACTTAGTATCAAAAGTCTGTGATCGGAAGTTCGGCGCGAATAAAGGTTGTGTTATGTGTGCTCTGCCTACTATGGGTATCGAAACCCGATTTTTTTAGTTACAAGTCCGCAGACTTTCTGCTGTGATATGCAAGTGATAGTTCGGTCATAATTTTTTCTAATAGTCATTTCTTAATATATTCGTGACTCATAAATAAGGCTTTATTGAGTTTTATAATCGGTATTTCTGCAATACAAAAACACCTGTACAGGCGAAATGGTTATGTGTGAATACAAGTCACATCATTTTATTTCCGAATGTGAACCTTGACTTTAAAGCGTTAAATTTTGACAAGGCCGAAATTATGGATCCACCATTGATATCAGCACTCTTCACACGTGCATATGTGCGTCACTGAAGGTATTACTCACGTGTAAAAACAATAACAGCCAATACTGTCTAATGAGAAAAAAATCAACAGAGTACAGCCTATAATAATTCATCGGTGAAACTACAGTATGGAAAATACTGCCCGAAAGTATGACAATCTTAAGTTTACTCACACTGACTTTTTGAACGACCTCTAAATTTTGTACATCTGAAGCTTGCCTGTGTAACGCTCAATGGCTCGTTAATTACGCATGAAATTGCAAGGCAGCATCTCGAGATATTTTCAGTAATGCCCGAGTATGAACAATATTTTCCTCAATATTGTATCCGTCTCTTTAATCAAAACTAACGCTTCCCACCAATGCCTCGTTAATTACGCATGAAATTGCAAGGCAGCATCTCGAAATATTTTCAGTAATGCCCGAGTATGAACAATATTTTCCTCAATATTGTATCCGTCTCTTTAATCAAAACTAACGCTTCCCACCAATGCCTCGTTAATTACGCATGAAATTGCAAGGCAGCGTCTCGAGATATTTTCAGTAATGCCCGAGTATGAACAATATTTTCCTCAATATTGTATCCGTCTCTTTAATCAAAACTAACGCTTCCCACCAATACTTGGCACGTTTTTCTTAAAAAGCTTCTTTTACTGAGATTAAATTTCGAGACCTGATCCTTATGCGGATAAATTTGAATTTGCTCTCGGATATGGATTGGCCAAGGAAGATTCTAGCGTTGTTTGTCTCATACCACTGCCGGATGCGGCGTGTGCTGAGAGATGTGATCCTTCCCAGAGAAATCTATAAATGCTCAGAATGTCACACAATACGACAAGAGATTCGTGGCTTTATTTAACTTTCACTAGTGGACCGGATCCAAAAACAGGTCCAAACTAACCTCCCCCCCCCCAGTGGCACAGTCTGCGGACTT
>NW_013668094.1:157703-170600 GCF_000517525.1 Limulus polyphemus
AACTAAATCAATTTGTTGGAGTGCCCTAATAATTTTCACCTCGGCATTTCTGTGAATGTTCCATCAGCCTCTTTCCAGGTATCGTCTCAAAACATCTGCTGCACGCTTGGGATCATTGTCTTCCTGGAAAATGAATCCATGCTCAACAGATCTTGTTCCTGAGAGAATGGTTTGGTTGGGGGGAAAACACTGCTTGTATTTGTTAGCAGTCAGGGTGCCATCATTTCTTTGTAGTTTTCCAACACCTCTGGTTGAGATTCATCCCACATTCGTAATATTACCACCACCACACATGCATACTTCACTGTCAATATTGTATGTTGACTGTGACATCGTGTTTCTCTCTCTACTATTCCTTGTAAACACACATTTTTAATTTTAATTTATCTTTAAACAGCGCCACCATCATCCAGCATTTTTCAACCTATCGTTTGAAGTCTGATGCTCATTTCATTTGGTTTTTTCATCTCTCATAACCAGTGTTTTTGAGCAACTACACGTGCATTGAGGTCACTTTTTTCATGCGTATCACACTGTTCTGAAGGTAATGTTCACCACTTTACTTACAACCAAGTAATTGGTAAAATCTCTACCGGATAAAGATCATAACCCGAGTTCTTTGAAGAGTCTGGGCTTTATACTTCGAATGCTTATATTATCAATAGTGCTAGTTTCACGTTTTTGTTTAGAATTTTCGCATAAAGTTGCACAAAAGCTATCTGCACTAGCCGTTCCTAATTTTGAAGTCGGTTAGTCAAAAGCACCCACCACCAGCTCCTGATGAACTGCTGTCTTACCCAAAAGTGGAATTTGATGGTCGCTCTTATAATACCTATGGTCTAAAAGTATAGAGCATATTTGACGACAATGAAACACTATTCAATGGCTATAGAGGCGGCTCTGAGATTGAGGCGTTTCAGTACAGTTTATACAAAAATTATATATGCAAAAACAGAAATTTTGATTAACAGACGGGCCCCGGCATGGCCAGGTGGTTAGGGCGCTTAACTCGGAATCTGGGGATCGCGAGTTCGAATCCCCGTCCCACCAAACATGCTCGCCCTTTCAGCCATGGGGGCGCTATAATGTGACGGTCAATCCCACTATTAGTTGGTAATAGAGTAGCCCATACATAATATGTCATAACTACGGTAAACAAAAAAAATTTGACTTGTGGAACTCTAAAAAAATAAAAAAAATTGAACAACAGAAAAACGCTGTACACATAGGAGGAAGAATTTTGACGCTGAACCATTAAAAGTACATAGACCAAGGGTTTGATCCCGATATGCCTGCTGCAAAACCTAATTTTGTGTTAGGTAAACATCTGTTAAAATGTTTTCAATTTGTTTGTTTGCTGTAAGCGCAAAGCTACACAAAGGGCTATCTGTGCTGAACTCACCACGGGTATCAAAACCCGGTTTTTTAACGTTATAAGCCGTCAGACTTGCCACTAGGGGGCAAAATGTTTTCAGACGTCAAGAATTACTTAATTTGTATATCACCATATATTTTAATTTCGGCCAAACTTTATAATATAAATCTTCACCTCAAAAAAAAAAACTTATTCAAATAAACACGTATTTCAACAAATTAATTAAGTTATCGTATGTTTGTTTTTGTTTGCTAGAAAATAAGAACGTCTATTATTACTTTTTTTTTACATTTCATATATATATCCTCCAATTTTCCACAGTCATTTACTCAGTTTAAACGTATACATCTTTTCAATTTCAAAAGTTCTGTTTCCAGGAAGACATATAATCATGAGAAGTTCTAAAACCGGTTTGTTTGTTTCACAAGCATTACTTTATATAAGATAAGCACACACAAGAAACCTGTAATACTATTTGTTGTTAGTATCGACGTGACGTAAGTAGATAAATATCCAATTGAAATGTCGATTTTGCTCGTCATTTCGCGTATATTTTTCGAGATATAACATAGTGGGTTTATAAGGTATATTCCTTTGTTATAACAATTTCGAGGATTCTGTATTTCACGGAAGTGAAAAGTCCATTGTGTGTTCTTTTTCCTATTTTGTATCACGTGCCGTTTAAAAGTAACGGCTACTGATATTTAAGCTGTTATTGACATGAAAGTCGCCCACAACGGGAGAACGTAATAGTCTATCGACAGCTATCCAATATTTAGAACCAATACTGAATCGTAGCTGTGTGTGTAACAAATACGTCTTTCTTTGTTGTTTGGTTACGATTATTTTAATATGCTATCAACAAAACGTCTCCCCCAGTACTACCCAGATCCTAACAGCAAACATGTATAGATAAATACGTATATATTCATTTTTGTCCGTAACAGAAAACCTATAGTGCCCCCAGTGGCACGGCGGTACGTCTGCGAAGTTACAACGCTAGAAACCGGGTTTTGATACCCGTGGTGGGCAGAGCATAGATAACCCATTGTGTAGCTTTGTGCTTAATTACAAACAAACAAACTCTATCTTTACCTAGCGTGTCTCCCAGTGGCAGAACGGTATGTCTGCGGACTTACAATGTTAGAAACCGAGTTTCGATACCCGTGGTGGGCAGAGCATAGATAACCCATTGTGTAGTTTTGTACTTAATTACAAAAAAACCTCTGTTGTGAAAACAAAGAGTCCGTTATCATCAAAACTACACCCAGTCTGAAACTAGTGTAGTTTTGATGATAACGGACTCAAATATATGTAAATAATTTACACAAGCCCAGTCTGAAACTAGCTTGTGGAAATTATTTACATATATTTGAGTCCGTTATCATCAAAACTACACTAGTTTCAAACTGGGCTTGTGGAAATTATTTACATATATTTCTCATAAACAAATTTTGGACTTATAATTCAAACATACATTTTTATTTCTACAGGATGAAATGGGAAAAAAAATAGAACATAACTAATTAAATCAGTCATTTATATTTGCTTGTGAAATTGTTGTTCTTTTCGTTATACAAGGCTAAACAATGGGCTATCTGCACTCTGGCCACCGCAGAGAATCGAACCCCGGATCTTAGCATTATAGGTCCGCAACTTACCGCTGACCTCTAGGGGGATTTTCTTTCCAGATGCGTCACCTATTAACAAGCAAATACATATATATATTCATGTTTCGGAAGTGGTTACTCTATGTATACTTACTCGTCACTTATAATTTGAGAGATGAAAACAAAAACGCCAATAAATATGAAAAGATGAAAGGCCTGTAATACTGAATTATTTTAAATATAGTTTTCTGTTCATCGCACTTGGCTTGCCAATGAAGTAAGTATGGGTTCTTACTTCAGAATCTAGCATCAGTCTGTGTGGTAGCGCACTGTTTAAACTCCAAAACTTGAAACCTTCAAACATTCTCTCGTTTTGTTTTGTTGTTGTTTTGTGTGTTTTCTTCATTAGCAAAAAAAGTCCTAAAACAAAACACGTCAGAGCGTCTGTTTAATACTTCAACCACTTGTAAAATCATTTCAAGACTTTTATCAAAGGACGATAGCAGTTCTTTGGTGAAGTATGAAGCGTAAACTACAGTTATAAAAACTTACTTCGTTTGCTTTATAAAGAAGGTGTGCTCAATCATATAACATTACAGTAACAGTTACTACTAGTAAGTCCAGGTAGCTTTCCTGATGCTGACAAAACTCGGAGGCCAAAAGTTCATAACCTGCTAGTCATGTCTCAAATAGAATGAGAAAACATGGCGGGAGAAACTGAAGCATATGAAATCCTCCAACGTAGCTTCAACAGGATTGTGTAAACAAGCCTTGGATCTGATTAAATATGTCCTTGCAAAGCGATGTCCACATACAGTGGATAGTCTGTGGACTAAGGATGTGTGGGACAAGGTTGACGTTCCCCCCTCCCACGTGGAATGGAAATCGTGTGCCGAGCAACAGTGCGTAACCATGACCATCAGATAGAACATGTTTCGTAATAAAAAATATCAAAAAATACTATTACCTTTTAGTATTCGTCGGCCTAGATTTGATGAAAATAATTTAGATCGTTTTATTTTACTCGCTTGTGTTTTAACGGTTCATTTACAGGATTATCTAAATTGTAAATCGAATATTAGATCTCTGTGCCTCCATCTAATCTGACTTATGTTTTAGCGAAAAACTGCACAATAAACTATATGTGTCACGTTCTCTTCATGGATCGAACCCCGAATTTAAACGTTAGAAGATCTTATCGTTAAACCATTAGAGGAGATTCTATCTAATTTATCTATTGTTTTTTTACCCATAACTACGTTGTTTGATTCCATTAACACTCCAACTGTTGTTATTTTTCCCTTCACTGCAGAATAAACAACGCAAAAAACATTCCATTCTACAAGAGCTTTGGCGGCTCGTGTTTGTGTAAATATCCTTGTTTTTAATTATCTGTGTTAACATTAATTAAACAGTGGAATAAAGTGGTATATTTTTGTCATTCAACTACTAACAACAATAACAATATCAATTAATTGATTAAAAAACAAATCGGTGAGAAGAACGACAAATCAGGAAGTAAAAAAAACAATCGTTCTTTCTTAAGAATAAGCCCCCACCCCCGGTGGCACAGTGTCATATCTTACAACGCTATAAAACCGAGTTTCGATACTCGTGATGGGCAGAGCACAGATAGCCTATTGTGTAGCTTTATGCTTAACTTCAAACAACAACAATAATCTTAAGAATATTAAATATTTTTAAATTAAATGTAATGCATTTTGATAGATACTTGAAAAGATTACTGAACCATTCGCCAGGTGGAACTAGTAACGTGGTTCAATTATCCGAGCACGACCACATAGCTGCAAGGAAAAGCTTGCTCCTGTGCGGTGTGGCAAACCACGTTTCCGGCACAAAAATATTTTACCCACAGGTACACAATGCTTTCTCCCCCCACCCCCCACCTTTGTCACTTAGGTATGTTATTAAATGTTCAACGGCTTACTGTCATCACTAGACGAGAATTTTCATGTGATCAACCAGCATCGTATATGGCGCGTGAAATCCGCCAGTACTGTGGCAGGTGAAACCAAGCTCAGTTTAACCGCTGAACTCACGGCGAGTCCCTTCAGAATAATAACTGGCTTGTTTGTTGCCCGTACGATATGGGGAGTGTCTAGCACTAATTATTCACACTTGAAGATCTAAGACATATCACGTGCACTGGCATTAAGAAAATGATCATACTATTAAATAATACTGTCGTTATCTCAAGTCTGTCAATAAAATTAATACCCCTGATAACGTGAAACTGATGTCGACAGATATGAAAGTTCGAGAAACTTCTAAGGCATCATTAGCCTGGATAACACAGCCAACCTCCAACTTCTTCCCAGTGAACCTTTTACTGCAAACAAGAATTAAATTTTTACTTTACAATTTTACTCTTTCGGCGAGTGTAACTGCCAAGTAAATGGAGCAAGTAAACTTCACTATGTATTTATAAGAGGCTTAGTTTAATCTTCTTGTATATACTATACAGATTCCCTTGTTTGGGAAAACTGTACACAAATAATGCAAGTCATTGAATTAACATCTGGTTTTCAATACAAAGAGCCTCCATTGACTCAGCGGTTAGTCTGAAGGCTTGTAACGCTAAAAACTGGGTTTCGATACCTGTGGTGGGGACAGCAAAGATAACCCATTGTGTAGCTTTGTGTTTATCAACAGACAAGCTAAATAAATGGTTAGTGGTTTAAAAAAAAAAGTGACTAATCTTAATAAGAAGAGATTCTGTTCGTCATTAAATGTGTCCAAATCGCTTTATATAATAAATTAGAATATTATTTGGCTTTAACTATTGGTGTAGCCAGACTTTACTTGTCAAAGGAGACTGGTTTAATTTGAAGTTCGCGCAAAGCTACGTGAGGGCTATCTGCTCTAGCTGTCCCTAGTTTAGCAGTGATAGACTAGAGCAGAGGGTTCTTAACCAGGGGTGTTGGCACTCCCTGTGGGTGCAAAATGATGGTCCAGGGGGTGCGCGGAAGAGGCCTATACAAGGTCCGTTTTCCCACAAATGTCGCCCAAGAGGAAATGTCTAATGCACACTTTTTAGGGGAGGGGTGCGAGGGTCACAAAAGGTTGGGAACCACTGGACCAGAGAGAATGCAGCTTGTCATAACCACCCACCTCCAACTCTTGGGCTACTATTTTACCAACGAATAGTGAGATTGGCCGTCACATTATAACGCCCCCACGGCTGAAAGGGCAAGCATGTTTGGTGAGAGGGGTTCGAACCGGCGACCCTCATATTGCGAGTCGAGCGCCCAAACCACCAGGCCGTCTTGTCAAAGAAGAGTAGGATTGTGCAAGAACAGTATTCCCAAAATAAGAAATGAATAATCCCAGTTTACCGTGGACCACATTACATATCCAAATAATACAAAAACTCTTTTAACCCAGTTTACCTTGGACCGCACTACAGATCCAAATAATACAAAAACTATTTTAACCCAATTTACCATGGACCACATTACAGATCCAAATAATACAAAAACTCTTTTAACCCAGTTTACCATGGACCACATTAAAGATCCAAATAATACAAAAATATTTAACCCAATTTACCATGGACCACATTACAGATCCAAATATTACGAAAAACTCTTTCGCTGTAAATACTAAGTACGCATAAAAGGGTAAAGCAGATTAAATATGATAATACTTATCTACGAAACTTGCGTCAAAACCTCCAAATCAGAAGCCCCCTATCATTCAAACCTGCAACTAACGGTTCATTACAGTTCAGATTAATTACTCGATTCACTGTGAATTATTCAGCGATATCACAAAAAAAAAAAAAAATCTAGGCTGCTATTAATACCGTAGAATATGGAAGACGACTAGTGACAATTCAAATCCCTACCAACCTCCTTCTCACAATGAAACAGGCTTCATCTGCACACTCTTAAGCGGTATGCTGATTAGGTATATCCAAGGCCTTATAGTTTACGCAGAAATAGTTTCTGTTCTAACTGCTGCAAGTAATTGTGGATATAAATATCGTCTATATCTGTACTATTACAGATAGCCTGATGAGCTCTGTTATTGAACGAAAGGCCTCGTTGGCACTAGATATAGCAAGTATCGTGTGGTTGACAACACAGTTAGTTATACATTCTTCTTTGCTTTCATTCACACGTTCATCCAATTTAACCCACGTTCAAACTCGATGTACCAAAAATTTCTTTTGTCCAGTGAACTATGAATTTTGGATGTATCAAATATATATCCTAATGTAAGCAAACGTATTGAACAACTTGTTTTTTAAAGAATATTTTGTTTGAAATAGTAAAACAGTGTTGTTTTTTTTTACAGCACGTGACACTATAATACCAATCACGTTACCGCCGCTCACTATTTGAAGGTGTAACACTTTTATAGTTGTTTATCCTACAGGATTCGGTTCAAGAACAATGACTGTAATCCTTGTAAACAGGAAGCGCATACAGTTTCGAATATACAGAACAAGCATTCCTTTATATATCACCTTCTTGCTCAAATGTTAGTCAGTAGATGGCGCCACAATTAACTTTATTAGAATAAATAACAATGTGACAGGAATTTTAATACGGTCTCTTTTATAGGGGAATAGATACACACACATTACTACGTAGTTTAATGGTAGACATTTTTCAAACTTAATTGAAAAATAAATTTACAATGATAACTAAAACGTAATTCTAGTTATGCATAACCTATTCAAGATAATTGATTTTTCTTCAAAGCAAGGCCGTGAAACTAAAAATGTTTAAAATATCCTAAGAAACTTCCAAAGCGACAAAGCCGCCCATATAAACATATGCAGCGTGGTCGTTCAAATTTGTCTTTAAAAATACCTTAAATTATTTTCCCATCAGTCACAAAATTGGCTTTCTAAGTCTTTCCAAGTTAAGGAAGATTATATTTCGGAAGTATTACTTATAATAAACCAAGTTTGCAACTGATTTTTTTTTTCGATTATGAAAAACAAATTTCTTGTACGGATTGGCAACTGCAACTATGGCAACTAGAAAACTAATCGCGCAATAAAAGCTAGCACCTTACTCTGATGCTTGTTGTTAAGCGACTGCCATCGTTCCGCGAGGTTTCGACAGCAGATTTCCATCAATCCTCATCGGCAAAAGGTGGATCGATACGGAACTTTGCTGACGAAAGATGTCGTTATATCGTCAGTGTACTTGACCTGTAACGGGCCATTCCTTGAAGTATTTCGCCAATACCCTCTAGAGAGATTTCTGATTCAGTCTTGGATGTTACAGTAGAGATTACATTTTGTACGAACAAGCCTTGGTAAGTTTCTGTGATATACGCTACGCCTAATTACGTATAATTAATTACATTTTGTACGAACAAGCCTTCGTAAGATTCTGTGATATACGCTACGCCTAATTACGTATAATTAATTACATTTTGTACGAACAAGCCTTCGTAAGATTCTGTGATATACACTAAACTTTATTACGTACGAGATCTTTGGTAGTGGCCAGGATGGTTGTTGTTGTTAAGCGCAAAGATATACAAAGGGCTATCTGTGCTCTGCCCACCACGGATACCGAAACCCGGTTTCTACCAGTATAAATCCGCAAACATACCACTGTGCCACGGGGGGAAGTGGCCAGGCAATGTTGATTAGTTTGTTATTAGTTTGCAGCATTTTGTGTGTTTGTATCTTCAACAGTTAGGTGAAAATGACTATAAGATATACTAATGAAGCATTAACTCAAAATTAAGTTAATTTTATAAGGAATACTGCTAGTCTACTAAATGTATTTATATTTATCTGTTTTTCAACGGCTGAAGATTCAGTTTACAGAAAAAATATTACGTTTGAATAACTTGAATACCGTATAGTACGGTAACATTTATTTCTTTTACATTTATAGATATAATAAAGTGGGAATTCGTAATGCATACAAATAATAAAATAATATTCATATCTTTCAACTTTTACTGTTTTTTTTATTATTGGTGTTTAATTCAATTAATTTTTCTTTGCTTGAAACTACTATCAACATTGTAAAATTAATATATTAAATAATTTAACTGTTATCAGTCCTTTTATAAACTTCTTAAATCGTGCATCTTTATACATTATATCGTTTTGTCCCCTCCCCTCAGGGGGCTCAGCGGCATGTCTGCGAACTTACTACGCTAAAAACCGGGTTTCGATACTCGTGACGGGCACAGCAGAGGTAGCCCATTGTGTGGCTTTGTACTTAACTACAAACAAGCAAACAATGGTTTTCTTCCATCTCACATTTTACCATATTCCATCCTTCACAGTGTACTACTATATTATCATATACTTAGTCATTCACAGATTACTTTGACCTACCTAATATAGTTCATTTTTTTTTATTAACCAGGCTGAATATATGACCTCCTTTCATGAGACCTCACTAACAGCTTATGGTTATAATCTTCTTTGTAACTGCTGTTCAGAATCAGAAATCAGCTCTATGTTTGATACATTTAAATACATACAAGGTTAAAAAAAATCGAACATCATTAATCCTGCTCCAAAGCTCATTATTACAACTTTATCTATCTCATCAGAAATTACAACTTCCAAACTTAAGAATGTCACTTACAGTTTGCGAAATTCGAAAAGTACAACGTTATTTTTCATTGTTTCAAAACAGAATTAAAAACCTTAAAGACCCCTGTTATTAAATAATGTTTTTACTGTTGAGACTGTATGATTATTTAGGTACGAAGGGCATCACTTTTTGTTGTCATTGCACGGAATTTTATATGTTAAATTAATATTTATATGTTTAATATATTAATCTTCAATAGCTTTGGTCAGACTATTTTTTTGTGAGCTAGAGCTTTACTTACAATAAAAATTCAACGACAAACACTGTATCCCAAAGGACCAGTACCTCTGTTCACAATACTTTTAAATAAATCTAACATGGTCTGCGCCCTCTAGCATTTATTACTTAGCTGAAAATCTAACCACAGCTTGAGAATTCTCCACATTTCCACCCTAATAAAGCTGCAGTATTCCCTGTGTACCTTATTAGTTGTCTTGTGAAACTAGGATATGAATTAAAATCCAATTCATTGGCAGCATTTACTTCCTCAGAGGATAACACGAGGCCTATCTTCCATTAAAGTTTTTGTATATTTTACATATCGGATTTATTCAATTCACCTAAATGTTATATCATACTTTTTTTTTCAAATTAGTAGTCAATTTTATAGAATGTTGTCAAAATGAAATTTATAGCTTCAACTGATATTAAAAATGATTAATACATTAAAACATATTTGTTCTAGAGAAAGTAAATTTTACCAGAGGTACATTAAGAATCTCAGATTTTATTTGGGAAAGTTTAGACATGACACAAGGTATTTCACCAACTGTTACAGCAAGTGTTCAATACGCTTTCCATTATACTCAATCGCTATAACAAGTCTATTCCTAAATGAGGCTACTGCAAGCATAATCCGTTCTGGGGAGTGTTCATTGATCCTTGCAACATCCTGCATGCTGAGAAGCATTTTATTCAAATAACTAATCTCGTATTGTTAAAAAGAGAAAGGAAGAAAAGTTATAGTTGGAGACAAAGGCGATATAGGAATGTAGTATAACGTGGTTTTGAAACACTGTATCATGCCCCAACTTTCTAGACTAAAACTTTGTTTTTTTTATATTTCTGGCGAAATTTTGTTCTACAACTCTAAATTAAACCTCTATGTTCAAACACGCTATAATTGGTGAGAAAACAATCTTAGCACTTCTAATATACAACATAATCTAGTCCATAATAATAATAATGAAAGTAGAAAAGTTTATTCCGATATGAAGAAGTTATGGCTGTAATGATACGTCTGTGATAACGTGAGGTTGTAAATATTTCATTCCCAAATGTTGAAAAACATTAGTTTTGTATAGTTTACCGTTGTGTTTAAATTTAGGCAAATTTCTTACAAGTGAACTAAATACAGTGTACAAGATATATATATTTGTTTATTTTATTACTTTTAGTATTTTAGGTTTCTAATTCTATGTACATGTGTGATTTTCAAGATGGATATCCAGTATTTCTAATTTTGTTGTCCAGGGACACAAAACACAGCCTCACCGCCATCCCTATTCCCGATAGTGAGATCACACCAACGGCTAAGACTTTATCAGCTTTTGGATTATAGCGTCTATAGTATACGTTCGCTACACGAAAGAGTTCAACGAGAAATACCCCACTATTCAATAAAATTGATAGATAATTTCAAAACAGGCTAAAGTTCACATGATATCGTACTTTCTAACAGGAAAATATCCATACCCAAAAGGTTGTATAAATAATGCGGGGTTGAATAATCACACTGCATTGTACGAGTGGTGTGCACGGAGACAAAGTGTGTGATCTTTTGATGTATTTTCTAAGTGTTGTTCTTCACTAAGTGTAAAGCCAGTTTCTTTGTTTTGATTGTATGTACTAATCTATTGATCTTGGAAGATGGCTGTTCTCGAAAAGTTTTATATGCAACTGTTTGCTATGAAATACTGGATGTGAAAATACTGATAAAAAAAATTCTTGAGGAACGTTCGGTGTCAGCTTTCTAAAGATGGCGGAAGGGCAGACAGTGTCTTCGGGCTGACGCTGTGCTTTTGCTAGCCTGTTTGGGTGTGGTCGTTGTAGGAAGGTAGCCCAGCTTAAATTTTTATTTTTAAGTTTTCGTCTTTGACTTTGCCGAAACGTATTTTCTAGTGGAATGAAAACATGACAATAATAAGTGAGACAACCTAAATCTGACAGTTAATACTATTGCTTTCTCTACGTTGTTACAATAACTAGTACCACGGTTATTGTGTTAACACTAACTAAATCAGTAAATAATGCCTAACTTAGAAGTGTAACTAACGTTTAAGTATGAGCATTATCTTTTTTTTTTAATTCAAAAATACAACAACAGCAACTTTTACAGTAGACAAGTTTTGATTTTAATTATTACGTTTCTACCCATAGTATCGGGCCATCATCAGGTAAAACTTACATTCAAACAACTAAAAAAATACTACTTTTTTCTGATGATAACTCGATACTACGAGTCGAAATGTTGTACTAATTAAAATCAAAACTTGTCTACTGTAAAATTGCTATAATTGTATGTTTGAATTAATTACTCAGTTCAGTAGGTTCCTAATTTAGCATTGGTTTCTCCATTTTTTAAATTTTTGAAAATTTATTATTTTTTTTATATAAGACTGACAATAACTGAATAAGCGTGAAATAAGACTTAACATAAATAAAAAAATTGAATGTCGACATAAATGAATTTTCTTTAAACAGATAACCATAATACTCGTTTTTCTCAAGATTAGGCTTACACAAAAGTATGTTACAAAAACCTGTCATATAAATTATTTAGTTTTAACCTACAACCCGTGACCCGTTGGGTCACCCACTATTCAGAGGTTATGAACAATTCAAGCTAATTGCAATCTTGCATTGAAATGGTTTATTTTGAGATAATTTAATTAAATATTTCAATCCATAATTCAAGAAAAGATATTTGATTGTTGATCTAGAGTAAAAGTAAAGACCATTTAATTTTTCAAAAAAGTGAAGTCAGTTTTCAGGTATCGTGATGAGTTAGTTCATTATGTTGTGGTCTTTCCTCTTAAACCTTCTACAAATAAGAAACAGTAACACTTTATTTTTCTTCGAATTACCTACCATAACCAAGGCACATTATTGAAAAATTCTTCAAGATCTTGTTTTTTGTCATCTTACGCCTTTTAATGAAGATGGGAACATTAACAGGAAAATAGATTTGAACGAAGAAGTTTCGTAAAGAGGGCGAACGTTTGTGTGATGTAAAATTACTCGTGCTAGAAATTTTCATAAAAGTGACCCGAAAAACGGCGCTAACTCGGTAACCCGTGGCCCGATT
>NW_013668094.1:171431-176815 GCF_000517525.1 Limulus polyphemus
TAACTGATTCTAAAATATAGTTGCAACCTTGAAATTCTAAAACGGTGCTTGAAGCTGGTTTGGAAATATTGTAGTAACTTTGAAACTGTAAAACGTAATCAACATTTTCACTAAACTGAATCTGAGGTTTATTCTTACATAACAATCATCTCAACAAAGTGCAAGGTTTGAAAAGGATATCAAAACAATGACTTTTGGTGGGTATTGCTTTGAAATATTTACCCATCAATATGATATATAAGAGAACACGTTACTCACGTACTAAAGACAAGATAGTCCACCAACATAGTGTTGGTTTTTTACCCTGGTATTAGGAACCACAACCAGCTGATGTTCATTCACATTTAGTACAGCAATGGATATTAAAGGCTGCTAGTGTAAGTTCAATAATATAAAAACAATTGTTTCCCGTTCTCTTCATAAAAAAAGTAGAGGTGTTTATTATGTTAACACTGAGAACATGCAAAAATAACACAAGTTGATTATCTTTAAAATAAAATGAAGTATTCTGCTGTAATAGATGTTAATTTGTGTATTCAAATTAGTCATAATGTTTATAATAAACGTGATACTAATGTTTATTAAGGTAAAGCACTAACCTAAGTCTCTTAAAGTGGATGAACGTAGTGAGATATTATTGGAATTATGGCCGAAAATATCGTTAACAGTTAGGGTACCCAACTGATGAAACAATGCATTATAATTTTAAAAAATAGAAATGAAAGAAAAGTATATATAATTAGCTACACTCATTATCAAATTGATTTTTAGTTTCGCTCTAAGAAAGTATTATTATTTGTAAGCAAATAATAACACATTTTTTTATGTAAATTAACCAACTGGTACTTGAAATACAAGTAATTTAGGTTAAAATCCAGGCAGATTTGTATTCCATACACAAAATAATTTAATGGGAACGGAACCTTTGTGAACTTCACGTTCAATCCTATTGGTTGAGTCAAACATTTCGACAGCAGTCGGAACAAACCAGTAAGGATCGTGAGCTTGAAACAAACAAGAAAAACCTACCAGCTGCGCGTACACTTTAGAAACTTTGGTAACGATGAATTCAATTAACAAAAAAAAATAAAAACATTCTCTGCCCATTCCTAATTTTATGTGTAAATTTGCAGATACACACAAATCCCATCTATTCAACTTTCCATCTCTACATGAAGCAGAAATATCAAAATCTGGGCAATAAACAACGTTGCTTACTCTGTCATGACACCATTCTCATCAGCGAAACCTTTTAGCGAAAAGGTTTGTTTCTGTAAGTTGTTGTTTATTGTCCCTTATCAGGGTCGTAGCAAGTTACCCTGGATATTTCCGAAATATAATTACTGTATATTGTATTACAGGGAAAGAAAAGTCACCTGTTCAAGTTTGGTAATGTGTAACCCGTATAGAGTTCGTTTAGGGTTACACATTACAAGTATACAGTTCGTTTATTGTAATGTGTAACCTGTATAGAGTTCGTTTATTATAATGTTAACCCGTATACAGTTCGTTTATAGTAATGTGTAACCCGTATAGAGTTCGTTTATTGTAAAAATGGCCTGTATTCATATACTTACCCTTCCATCTCATTAGATAAAATCAAAACCTCATTCTGTTTTTACATTTTATGTTTCCTAACGATTGTATTATAATAAATAAAAGTTGACTATATAAGTTTCTTGATCACGAAGTTTCATTTATAATTTATATTCTAAGAATTTTGAGGCCAATGACAACTTTTACAAGTTCGTCAAGGAGTCCACAACATAAAAAGGTTTGGGAAACCCTGGTTTTTACACTTTAACCTACGAGAGAAACGCGTGCTGCACGTTGCTCAGGCTTTCGTTATATTTATGGTTAAATAATACACATGGGCACAGAATCTCGTAAGTTCAGCTATTCTTGAGACACCTTACAATATCGACTGCACACACACTGTTTGAGTCCCGCTATTTTTGAGCGTCGTTACACAAATGTTAAACACACAAATATAAAAGAGAAATATGTTGCCCTAAAAATGTTTGTGCCGTTTTAAAGTACAAGTTTAAACTAGTAACTTTTCAATTGCTACAGCGGAAAATAAACACACAAACATATATGTATGTATGTATACAAAGTGTTATTTGTAAGGTCTTATTGTTACGTTTATTCTTTAAATAACTGGTTAATTATCAAACATTTTGATGATAATGAAATATGTGTGTGTGTGTATTAACATGTGTAATTGTTAAGGCATATTCTTAAGTTTTCCTTAAATGTATGCGTGTATATAGTGATGATTTACTTAGTGACGTAATCATTCGTCATTCTCTTCTTAGTGACATCATACCTATATTTGTATGTTTGAGTGAGCTAAAACTAGATGCCATTGCCTACATAAAGCTTGGCGCAATCCGCTATCCTTGAAGTGTGGGTTTTTCTCTTCGTTCTTCCACGCAAACCGGCTTCTTTTCGAAAACTTACATTCGGTCTTCTGTTCGTTTTAAGTGTTGGTTTAATTTTACTCAAACTGTTATCAAGATATATTGAAGAAAATAACTAAAACTAGCCAAGCACGGTTGACCTTATACTGGAAACTACAAAAATATGAACAAATAAATAACAATCAGACGAACAGAAACTACTTTGGTTAGACAGGTTTCTATGAATTTTCTTAATGTTTTTTTTTGTTGTTAATTGTGATGGTAGGCTTAAGTGTTAAAATATAACAGTCTTAATACCACTGTCTTGCATTCTTACTAAAACAATCTTGTTGGAACGAAACCACATACACGCGTCACTTGTTACGCACTTACCATTGTTGCCTAATGGCAGAGTGGCCTGGAGAAAACGACTGTGGTACGCTGAGAGAGACGCTGGGTCTGTAGCTGCGCCCGTTCGATTCATATCAAGAAATGCGGCTCGTAGAGGAGTCGGGTGCGGCGATGGAGCATCTACGGGAAAGCCATGGGCTGCGTGAAGTCCCGCGCCGCCCAACAGCCGTGATCGTTCGAGCGAGAAGTCGGACCGACTTTCCATCCTCTTAATAACAACCGTAGCGTTACCCCACCGAGTCGGCCGGCGAAGAAGCACAAATATTGGAAAGTTGTGAAGTTTCTATGGACATTTTAGTTTTGCATCACTGGACTCTTGTCATTTTTACCATGTTGTACCAGTTCGCAGCGGATGAAGGGAAAAACTAAGGTCTACAGTCAGTTCGATGTCTGTAACATGGAAATTGATGAAAACAAGTCGAAGATAAACACCGAGAAAAACAACTACAAACTTTCACGTTAAAACACAACTCACACAATGACGACTACAGCTTGTTGCCACTCCTTCTCTTCTGGTGCAGTTAGCCTGCTGCTGTCTGCCAATAACGGGTCTGAAAAAGAATGGGACTTCAATTAAAACTAGATGAATATCAACAAGTTTTTTTTTTTTTATGAGAAGTAGACCATGCAACTTATCGTTAACTATATCTATCGGTACTGGCTGGGAACTAGCAGTTTTGAAATAACTTACTCCGCACGCTATCTCGTATCCGGTGCGCGACACGGGCGACTACTGCCTGTCCTCCGATAGTGGGAGGTTCAGTTTTACGAAGTTTTAGGAAGAAGGAACCGGTTCGCTCTTGGTTTTTTTTTCGTCTCGCCCTACACTGTACACCCCCTTCCTGCTATTAGTCGACTCGCCCATTGAAGCTTCAGTATTGACTGAAGTCTTCGGCGTGCCGGCAGAGTGGCGCTCGTGCTCTGGCGGCAAATGTCGTGTTGTTCGAGCGTTCTTAGCGGGGATTGGCTAGGAGCGATTTTCGGGCTACATTGGGCGTGCGCCAGCCGAAGAGGTGATGTCACGCACGCACTAATTCCCTCGGTAAATGCTTCCAAGAACGACCTAAAGCTGCCTTGAAAGGGTTGAAGAAAGAAATGAACGAATCCGATAATGCAAGGATAGTTAAATATTAGCTAGTTCCTGCCCGAGTGAGAAGTTTCTTTAAAATTTCATTTTCCAAGGACAGTTGGCTATTGCTGACGTTCAGTTTAGTTTTTATTTAGTTGTCATTTGAATAAAACCACACTCGGGAAAGTTTGATTCTCTTTAAAAATAATAATAACAACATTTTCGGTGAGGTTTAAAAGGAAAATGTTTGAGACGAATAATTCTGAACAATTTAAAACTGTCCATCTGATTATTACTGATACAAGTAAAAAATTAAAGTTTGTTTCGACATGATGTAAGTTACAAAGTTAGATAGTAAGAAAGAAATTGGTAATTTTTCAGTCTTAATCTGCAACATGGTCGTTCAGAGAGAGAAACAAAAAACTGACTTAGTGTTTTCTTAGTGCAAAACTACACAATGGGTTGTCTACACTCTGTCCATCAATTCTCAGATTTTAACATTGGAAGTCCATAAACTGATCGCAGATCTATCCAGAGGAACAACACGTATTTAAAGCCACTCTTGTATATCATTTTATAAACAATTCCAAGACTTCATGAATTCCCATTTTACATCCGAAAAATTGTAGGTTAAATTAACAAAATAAGCACTTGTCATAAGGAATGCTTCGTCAATATTTAACGGTATATGAATTTTTCAACAATTTCATGAACCATGTTTTGTGTATTTGGATATAACGGCTGGTGAAGAGAGCAACTGACATCGTTAGAAGTTGGATATCCTCTTGCGGCTAAAATTCGGGATCCAATTCCTGCGGTGGGTACAGGTGGTGAGAATGTATGTGTAAGTTGAACATAGCACAGCCGTGATTTGGTTCAAGACCATAAGTACAACCACTAAAAATTTAATACACGGGCACTTTACTACTACAGAAAACAGTGTAAAAACGTTAAAAGTTACAATTTAAATGCGGAAAGCTGGCGTATGAGAGAGAAGATATAGATCTGAAATTCTATTTTTACACGCCTCTGATTTTATATCCGAAATGGATAAATTAAGAGGAACGCGGGGGAATAAACACCTACAACCTACGTGATTTTTATCGCACATTTTAGGCCTATACAATGTATACGGTACACTTTTTTTCATCAATAAGACAGTCTTCGTAAAAGTGACTTCCATACTTCGTCGTCAAATGCTAGAAATTAAAGGTACATCTCGCTCTTGCTGGCAGCAAATAAAGAAAGGTAAAAATACCAAAATCCTGCTTATAGGTTAAACAACAATGATTACAACTAAACTTTCTCCAAAGTTCAGCATATAAACACAATACTTCAATACAAAGACTAACACATGAACTTACACCACAGCAGTTTATTACAAAGACTAACACATGAACTTATATCGACAGCAGTTTATTACAAAGACTAACACATGAACTTATATCGACAGCAGTTTATTACAAAGACTAACACATGAACTTGTACCAACAGCAGTTTAT
>NW_013668094.1:176926-179135 GCF_000517525.1 Limulus polyphemus
AAACGCGACTGTGTACAGTAAAAGTGTAGTAACTCTAAACGCGACTGTGTACAGTAAAAGTGTAGTAACTCTAAACGCGACTGTGTACAGTAAAAGTGTAGTTAACTTAAACGCGACTGTGTACAGTAAACATGTAGTTAGCCTAAACACGACTGTGTACAGTAAAAGTGTAGTTAGTCTAAACGCGACTGTGTACAGTAAAAGTGTAGTTACTCTAAACACGACTGTGTACAGTAAAATTGTAGTAACTCTAAACGCGACTGTGTACAGTAAAAGTGTACTTAATCTAAACGCTTGACTGTGTACAGTAAAAGTGTAGTTAATCTAAACGCTTGACTGTGTACAGTCTAACACATGAACTTATATCGACAGCAGTTTATTACAAAGACTAACACATGAACTTATACCGACAGCAGTTTATTACAAAGACTAACACATTAACTTAACCTACAATTTTTTCAATTGTCTTAAAAACAACGGTTTCCTCGACACAGATCTCCAACATGGTTATCAATATTAAAGTGTCAAAGTAGGCTTAGGATCCTACCTATTTCAAATGCTTATGCATCCTTATATTTCACTCGTATTAATAGTTCAGTGCAATTAGCGATGTTGTATAGTTTTCTACCTAACAGTCAGTGCTCTCTAGAAGAAAAAAAAAAGTATTGGATTCCTGTGAAGGGGTAAGGGAGATTTTCAATTTTGAAAGATAATTATCGTTTTGAAGCGACTATTTGAGATGGGTACGTAGGGGAGTGGTGTAATTGACTACGTTAGTTAAATTTCAATTCGCAATGCTATCGACGCTGACTTAAGTTAAAAAAACAACAACAACAGATAACTCCGATCTATAGAGATCCCGTTGAAAATGATCCCTTCTCACAATTTTCTATAAAATGGCATATCTTTTAACTAACCCGTATATAACTGTTTCACTTCAACTAATGATTTTTTTTAGTACTGTTTTGCTAGACAAGTCAATTTTGCAAATAATATTTTGGTCACTTGTTAAGACTTATTAAACCAGATCGTCAACTCCTCATGATAAGTACCAATTGATGGTGAAAATGCGCCATATTATCTGCTCAAAATAATAAATATCACGCACACTGGTTCGTTTAAGTATAGGCCTAGTTATAATTCTGATTAAATTCAACGAAGTAAAACGTTTTTTTTTTTTTTGTTGTTGCTCAGATTATTATACGACATAAGTGGTTAATAGATCAAGCTCCCAGTTAGGGTGAACGATAAGTTCATTGAACGAAGAAAAAAAACGTTGTAGATATACAAGAAAAATAGTAAATTGATCAACATCCATTAATAAGCAAATTATTTTTTTTTTACATGTAGAGAACATACAACATGTTTCAACGTAACACACTGAGAAAGACAGCCCAATGTTCTGTCGAAACATCAATTTATCGTTGTATTAGCATAACGTGCTTCAGTACAAAACTACACTATGGGCTATCTGTGCTCTGCCCACCACGGGTATCGAAACCCGGTTTCTAGCGTTATAAGTTCGCAGACATACCGCTGTGCCACTGGGGGGTGGGTGGGTGATGTTTGCTGTATTCCTTTAATATGCAGGACTCACTCAAGATACAGACAGTGTTACACAACAATTTGGAAAAAGATCTTGCAATGTTTTCAGAACAGGTGTTTTTGTGACATCTTCTACTAAAACATCAAAGCATAGAGAACTAAAAATAAATATAGCTAATTTAAACAATAGGAGTATGCAGTCATAAAATAAAAACTTATAATGATCAGAATGCATTGACTCTTCAGTTGGATACCCTCGCTGTAATCAACATTTTCGGCCGTAATCCCAATAATACATCACGAGGTTGACAGCTTAAAAAAAATTAGGTTAGTTCTAAATCCATATAATAACCTGACAATGCAAAATAAGCCTCATACTAAATAAATATATTTAACCTTTTAACCAATACTGTTAATGAAACTAACACGAAAGAAATAATAGATTGGTTAAAGAAAAGTAGGATATAGGATACTTTAAACAAATGCTTAGGGGTCAATCAAAAAAAGTTGCTCTAAAGTGATAAACCTGAAAAATCAAGATATGCTTATATCTTGAAGGTAAAATTTATTAATTAAGATTTTAGAAGTGATATTGTACAACGTTGAGACTGACTACACTTTCTTCTTTGTAATAAACTGCTGTCGGTATAAATTCATGTGTTAG
>NW_013668095.1:0-494 GCF_000517525.1 Limulus polyphemus
CGTAACTCAGACTGGACTTCGTATTTACTTCTTACGTAACTCAGACTGGACTTCGTATTTACTTCTTATGGAGATCCCCGAAACCGGTCTAACTTAGTGACAACTAACGGATCGTATGATAGCTTTACGGGGTTACCATAAGAACGGTATGAAAAGTTTATTAGTATTCTGTTCAAATTGACAAAATGACATTCCGAACTTTACATAAGCAACTCGAACAACCGATGTGAGGAAAATGTCATAGAAAGTGATTTCGAGCTATATCTGTTTGCTTTTTACCAAAAGAATAAAATCTTCTAATAACATTTTCATCCACCAAAAACTAAACTGGGTGGATATAACAAAGGTAAAAACACAATAAAAATTCCCTTTTAGGTATATATTCACATCCATCCCATTCCGTTTAGGCCTCGCTTCAAAATTTCTATCCAGATGAAGCTCTCCTGTTTATTCTTGAATTGCATTATTATTAAAACAAAGGCCTGGCATGGCCA
>NW_013668095.1:1494-12487 GCF_000517525.1 Limulus polyphemus
CAATTAAAACAAAAACATCGATAAGACCCATATTTTTTTACACTGAAAGTGAGTTCAATCTTTGCATCAACTAAGAAAACTACAAAGAAGCGGGATGGGATCAGGTCGTAATAATAATAATAATGTAATGAAAACATTAGAATTAAATTTGAATAAGGAGAAAAATAATCTAATACGATATTTAAAAAAAAAGAAAGTCTTATAATTGAATTAGAAGGTTGTCGGAACATGAAATATTTTACTGTTTGTAACCTTCGAATTGAATCTGGAATGTTTAGATATTGAATCCTCGGTCTCGATGTGTTTGAAACGAATTATATACAAGTTCTTTATGATACGTGATTTAAGGTAATTGGAAACAGTTTCAAGTCAAGTTTATGTAATGTCATATGTCTGTATAATAACTCAAGCAAATTAAATTAAAAAAAAAAAGAGTAACATTGCAATCGTTCAACGTTCCGGAAAATATGTGTGTTATTAATAGCGACTAGCAACAAACACGGCCGAGTAGTTTTATGAAAGATCGTGATTAAGTTTCTGGTATTACACCAAATAGCTGCACAATAAGTAGGCATTCTTGTTTACCTATATTAACAACCAGCATATCTCAGCAAAAAAAAAAAAAATCACTGCCCCACAAATTTTATAAGCATAGTGGATAAAAAGGAATTTTAGCAGAAGACACCGTACGTAACGCACGATTTGTTCTATGAAAGAACAATATTGGGTTTTATTGGTGTGGTAGATGTAGTTGAAGTAAGGTATTTATTACGTCCAGTCACAAACAAAATAACCTAATACCCAACATGAGAAGCTAAGTATAGCAAAAATCAAAAATCAAGTTATATATATTACAGAACTATCATGCACAAAATTAAAATTCAAGTTATATATATATTACAGAACTAACATACACATTGGCATAGTGGAATAACAAGACTCTCAGATTTTTGGCGGAACTCCGTTATTTTTTGCCAGTATGAGAATTGTGGGCTTGATGGCTCAGGAGGCTCAGAAGACAGAGTACATTGTAGATGTAGGGCTTTCGTACTTGAGGATAGAGTAGAGGTAGCTTTGGGGAAGACTGCGATGTTATATGAGGAAAATATGAGATTAGGTGCAGAAATCAAGACATGAAATGAATAGGGTTAGGGTAAAGGTTGCTTTGGGGAACAGTGGGAACGAGTGTGTTAAGTGTACGAGGGTTCACATATTAAAAAAGTTAAGGCTATAAAGACAGTTTCAGTTTGCGTTCAGGTACCAGTTTCTAATAGATTTGAACCTTTGGCTGATTGCAATGAAAAACTAGCTGATAAAGAGGTTTACATGGTGGGGAACTCCTCCATTAAGTATGCTGATGGGGAGCATAGAAAAACTAGGGCTAGGATATTCATTTGCCAGGCGCTAAAGTACAGGACATTACAGAGCATGTCGACAGTTCAGGCGCTGAAAAGAATAAAAATTATCTTTTTTTGTAGTGTATGTAGGAGTAGGTGATACTGGAGATTGTAAGTTAAAAGAGCTGCTTAAAACGTATAAAGAACTCCTTCAGAGTTTTAAAGAGAGAAGCAGGTGTGTGGCCCCTTTGGGAGTGCTCCTTCGAAGTAGATATGGGAATTAGTTACTAAGCAGGAGGCAAGACTTATGTAAGAAATCATCAAGTCGAAGCAAAGACCAACAAGTAGGCTGGCTGGATCTGTGGGGTATGTTTCAGGGTAAGGGTGAGTTATATGGTGGAGATTGGTTCCAATTATACAGGTTAGGTAGTAGGAAGTTTTGGGAAACTCTGAATATATTAATTAACGATAGTTTATACTCGCAATTTGGTGAAGGAGCTTGGAAAATCTGGAATAACTAAATTGATAGGATAGCTAGGACAACAAGGAAATGGTGGAACATAATGAGCGAAATAATAGTTTTAAAGACAATTCTGTAAGATTTAAAGATAAACACAGTGCGTTCAAGTATGAGCTTAGTTGATTATTGTAATATTAGGAGTATTAGAAACAGAATGGATAAGTTCAATGACTGGTCAGAGGAGGAAAAGGAAGTCGTGCATCTTCAAAGATTTTTAACAAATAAAACATTTCTTATATTTTATTCGTTTTATGTATACATTTCATGAAAAATATTTTTGTAGCAAAACGCTCAAAACTACTTCCACTGTCTGCCTTTCTTCGAAGTGAAATCTCGTGTTGTGAAGCACAGAACAGTGGTGCCTCTCAGGTGTTTGAATAAGCTTAAACTGATAGATAGTAATTTGATCCAAAAAGGAAATAGGAAATCCCAAATGGCATATAAGAAACAGCTAGCTGATAGTAGTACCATTAGCAGAAAGGATGTTTAAACCAGAATGTTAAATGGCTATTGAGTCATTAAAAGATGCTGATGGAAAGATTTTTGTTGAAGAGTTTATGATAGTTGAGCTTTTAACAACAACAACAACCAAAAAAAAATTAGCCAACAAAATCATATCGGAAAAAAAAGACTACTTAATTGGATTTTATAGTGTTTGGATGAGAAAAAGCAAAAGATTATTATTAGTGGAGTTTGGTCAAACTAGACACATATTACTGATGGAGTGCCTCAGTATCAGTGCTTGAGCCTTTACCGTTTCTTATTTGCGTTAACGATTTTCTTAAGGGAAAAATTATTGGATAGTGAGTATTCCCAGTTATACTGAAGATGATGAGGTATTAGGGAATGATTTTGAATCAATTTATAAATTTGAAAGTATTTGAAAATTTTCCATTAATTATAGTAAGTCCGAGAAAATGCATTTAGATTATCATAATTTGGATTAATACAGGTGAAAATCCTCTGAATAGCGTGAATAAAGAAACGGACCAAACCATTAATGCAATGCTCTGTTGCTAGACGTAAAGCTAACAGAATTTTAAAGTGAGCTTGTAGATAAATTGATTGCAAATCAAATGAGGTAATATCTTTCTATATAAATACGGTGCACAGTCTTGGTCTTCTTATTTAAGAAAGGACATTGACTTATTGTAAAGGATTCGGAGGTGGACTATTAGGATTATTACAGCTATGGAGGGTTATGTTATAGATTAGGATCTCTTAACTTGTTCTGTCTTTAGAAAATATGGATAAGATTATCGAAGCACACAAGATTATCCATAAAATCTCTGATTTCTTTGAACTATATTCTGGAGATAAAAAATCATACTTTGAGTTTTGGAAAACATAGGCTGGGACAATTAGAACAGTTTTGTTTTACTAACTACTTCGGACTTACGACGCTAGAATCCGGATTTCGATACCCGTGGTGAACAGAGCGCAGATAGCCCATTGTGTTGCTTTGTGCTTAACTTCAAAGAAACAAACAAAGTAACTAACTAATTAACAGGGTGATTTTAGGTATGGTTTGAATTTCGCGCAAAGCTACACGAGGGCTATCTGCGCTAGCCGTCTCTAATTTAGCAGTGAAAACTAGAGGAAAGGCAGCTAGTCATCACCACCCACCACCAACTCTTGGGCTACTCTTTTACCAACGAATATTGGAATTGATCCACGGCTGAATGGGCGAGCACGTTTGGTGGGACGGGGATTCGAACCCACGACCCTCAGATTGCGTGTCCTGCACCCTAACCACCTGCCCATGTCGGGCCTATAAGGTTTTTCATGGGTAATTATCAACACCTTTAATCCACGATAATTTCCAAATTAGTTATCACAAAATACGAAGATAATCTCAGGAAGGAGGTAAGGCACTGCTTCTATAAACATGAATCTTTCATTTAGTTCTTAGTGTTAACCCAGGTTAAGGGAACAACTATTTTCCGTACTATAAATGACACTACTTAGTGCTATCTACCGAAAAAGTTATGAAAAATTCATTTCTTGTGTTATTATGTGAACCATAATTTTGTTTCCTTGTTTGTCGTTAAGCGCAAAGCCATACAATAGGCTATATGTGATGTGCCCACTGGGGGTATGAGCCCTAACTTACTGCTGAACCACCAGGAGGCATTATGAATATGAGCTTCTAAGTGAAAGCAAACAAAGTGTATAATAATATATCAATGAACTGCATGCGGTACATCAAGTGTTGACGAGGTCTTTCGCCCAATACCAGAGCTCTTAAGGCCAGCTGGAATACGACAGACATAGAGGTGGTTGAGACGGTATGTGTATTAGCAAATTACTTGAACTAAAACCGTTTCGGTGTGAATTAAATTACGTTAATATTAATTCTTATAATTTTATAACAGAGAACTCTTTATCCTTTGACGTATTTTACAAACCACCAATTATATTTCACTATCCCCTACTACCAACTCCTAACGATAAACTCCATTATCAAACGCCTCCCACCCCCCAGTGGCTCAGCGGTAAGTCTATGGGCTTATAACGCTAAAAACCGGGTTTCAATAATCGTGGTGGGCATAGCGCAGATAGCCCATTATGTAACCAGAAAATAGCAATCCCCCATCGATTAGCGTGCATACCATATGTAAAAATAGACCACTTAAAAATCTTAGAAAAAAGCTGGTAAACCCAAAGCACTTCCTACCAACTTTACCAATGATGTACATGTGGTACTTTTTACTTATCTAAAATAAGGAGAAGTGTAACTAATCGAGTAAAAAAACGATCTTTCATCAATAAAAAAAAAAACTTTCATCCAAAGTGTAGCGCCGTCACCAAACATTAGCTGATTAGAACATTGAGACTACTATCCAGACACCACAAATGTTACGGTCTATATAAAGGAAAAACATTTCAAAAGAAAAGGGGGAAAGAAAGCTTTACAATTTATACTTCAACAAAGACAATGAACAAGAACACCGGTGTTCAACTCTTAGAAGTGTGGAAGCCAATCACAATGAAGTTAGAAAATAACATTATTAATATACATTGCGGGAAACAATATAACTTTTTTTTGTATATATTACAGAATTATAACGTTCATAGATGTTGGTTCCTAATATCTTTTAATCTCATGTAATTAAAACTGTCATACGAATCAAACTATATTTACTAGATTTCTTAAAAATTGCTATATACCTATGTAACAATATAACAAAGTATCTAGGCTGACATTATTGCGAAAACAATGTTATGAATATAATCACGGATCACACGATTCCTTATTTAAATACATTTTATGTTGCGTTTACATTAAGCCTGACGACGGCCGCATGAAAACGGTCGAAACGTCGTTCTAATTAAAAAGTATTTCACTTGAATAACGTGGGTAGTCTTCTCATTTAAAAACGTAAATTTCACCTTAAACTAACAAGACCATACCAGGATTAAAAATAACTGTATATTTATAAATTAAGAATGCGCTTTCACACGTTCAAGCTCTTTTGCATCTGTGCGCTTTATAGTGACAAGACAAATCAAACTGGTGTAAAAAATATAATTAAAATAACGTCAACGATACCGGTCTAATTAAATCGGGGGTCAGTTATAAAATTACACAATTAAATGTTAAAATAATAAGTGTTCCAATGTTTAAAGCTTTACCCTCACTTGATGGAAACTTAAACTGCGCGGTATTAGCAATCAAGAACAAAAGGAAAGAAATGTTAATTAATTTAACAAATCACATAGATCAAATTAATCCACACGGTCACCCAACTATTAAACTGTCTAGTTTATACTTTTTTTTTTTCGTGATATATCTTATTGGCACTTTGCAACTTCATAGAACTTCAGCAACGAAACAAAACAAAAGAACCATAGGTTTGGATAGAATGAGATTTTCAAGACGAATATTATACTTTTTTATCTTATGAAGAGAAAAAGCAAGAAGAGAAAAATGTGTGTGCGTTTGTGAAAAACAGGTAGTTTAAAGTCTTTAAGATAAGACTGGATCAAGAAAAATGAAACTTCGAATGAGCTGACGGAATAATAAGAATAAAACATATTTCTCTTCACATTGTGTTAGTTCGTTCAGCTTGGTTTGTTATGAATTTCGCGCAAAGCTACACGAGGGTTATCTGCGCTAGCCGTCCTTAATTTAGCAGTGTAAGACTAGAGGGAAGGCAGCTAGTCATCACCACCCACCGCCAACTCTTGGACTACTATTTTACCAACGAATAGTGGAATTGACCGTCACGTTATAACACCCCCCTCGGCTGAAAAGGCGAGCATGTTTGGTATCACGGGGATTCGAACCCGTAGATTGCGACTCGAGCGCCCTAACCACCTGGTCATGCCGGGCCAGTTCGTTCAGTAATTGATAAACTTAGATATAACTTACCAGAGATTAACCAACGAAAGACATAAGAAATAGTAAAAGAACATTTATTTTTGTTTTTTACTAAGTGCACAGAGTAGTTTCCTAGATGGCATGATTATGTTGAAAATGTTTTTTGTTTTTTACTGTGCAAATCAAGACCAAAATTGAATAGCCCTAAGCAAAAGTAGCCTTCCTTTGAGAATACGTTTTATCAACATTCAAATGTTTTGAAGACTTTTTTCATTGCTTTTTTTCGAAGCAAGAGATCGAATTCTAAATTCATGAAAAATTTCATAAGTTTGTTTGTTTGTTTTGAATTTCGCGCAAAGCTACACGAGGGCTATCTGCGCTAGCCGTCCTTAATTTAGCAGTGTAAGACAAGAGGGAAGGCAGCTAGTCATCATTACCCACCACCAACTCTTGGGCTACTGTTTTACTAACGAAAAGTGGGATTGACCGTCACTTTATAACGCCCCCACGGCTGAAAGGGTGAGCATATTTGATGTGACGGGGATTCGAACCCGCGACCTGCAGATTGCGAGTCGAGCGCCCTAACCACCTGGCCATGCCGGGCTAATGCAATAGGTGCAGCTGTAAAGATATCAGCTTAAATATTTCCCAAAGCTTTTCTACTACACTAAAGTGCTAACAGAAGCAGGAGTAAGGTTGAGCAGAATTCAATAATAAAAAAAAAATAATAATTCTAGCGTTTCGTCAGAAACGTTTACGAAGTACAAAAAACGGTAAACCAAGAGACGTTTCCCGAAATATTAAGTACGTCCTTAAAGAGACACAGGCGAAATAACTAATGTGAAAATCATGTTGAAACATGTAGCACCTACTGTAAATGCATAAAAAAAAGGTTGTTCTAGGATGAAGGGCAAAAAGGGAATACAATCACAATGTCAATGATATCACACTATTTGCAAGTCTATTAATTGGGGCTGTGAAGCGTAGAATATTGATTAACACTGATGCACGGCCTTCACGTGTGAGTGATACTAGTACGGAAACCTTCACGGTTTTTGAGTACTTTTTAGTGTGACGTTTCTTCTCAGAGTACACAGCCCTATTACTTGACACTCCACGGGGGATTTGTTTCTCTGTTTCTTTGTTTTAAAGCCACCACGGGGAATCGTACCTCGGATTTTTGCGTTGTTAGTCCACAAACTTACCGCTGTCCCAACGGTAAATATTACTTACAGATTGAAATAAGGAAACTAAAATTAGGGACTTTTTTTGTCTACATCTGTGATAATATTCGAATAGATTTTGGCGGTATTCCGAGACCCATTATTTAGAGAAGTAATAGCTAGAATTATGTATATCTCGTAAAACACGCACAAAACATAGTTCTGTTTTGAAGACAATTTTTTTTATTTGTCTAGCATAATAAATTTGCTTGCACACGATCAGTCCTAACTAATATAAGTACTTGGCACAGTTACTAAACAAAGAAAATTAACCTTAATATAAAATAAATCTGGGGTGTGAACTAGTAGAAAGTAGCTGAAGTTAGAAATTTGGTAGTATGAATAAAAGAAATAAAAAGATTGCTAAAAATACTCAGAAAACTCAATGTAAAGTTAATAGTGGAAATAAAGATATCCAAAGAGGCAGGTGAAAATAAACGTATTTCATAAAACCACGGGGTTTTAGGGTTAGTTACTGATGCATACTGAAGATGCTGAAAACCCATAGCACAATAAGAAAAGCAAAACCCACTGACGACAAAACTAGTGAAATAGGTCCATCCCTTAGAGGACTCTATATACACCTAGGTCAGGAAATAAAAATTCTCAAAACTAGATTTGTGTGTTACTGTCATGTTAGTTGTAAGTAAGCCTAATAAAATGGAGAAGTTAGCAAAAACCCCTTTTTTTATGACAGTACGTTGCTTCTATGACAGCAGAAAAGGAAAGAATGCATAAATAATTTCTCTGAATTTAGCAGACAGTTCTTATGTCTTAATACAGTTCATCATTAGAAATTTGTAGTCAACCATGTTATTAACAGAAAACAGAGAGTCACTTTAGTCTTTCCTGAAGTGATATGTGTATCTATACGAATAAGATTTGAAATAAAATACTTGTAATTGAAAAGTATATATCTAATGAAGAGGAGAATATCTGTTTGCTGGTTGGTATTGTTGAATTCTACACAAAGCTACTCGAGGGCTATCTGCACAAACACGTACCTAATTGTGACAGACAAGAACAGTGCTTCCCAAACTTTTCCAGTTTTTTTTTTTTTTGCGGCACATGTAAATAAGCCTAGTGGCATTCCCTCTCACCCTCCATGACTAAGACAGGCGGATATTACTGTTATACAGTGTATCAAGGACAAAATAAATCAAATTTTGAATTTTAAACATTTATTAAATTGATAACAAATTTACATTACTGAATAAAAATGATTTAATAATTGCCAAAATTCCGCGGCACATCTAAAACCCTTCCGCGGCACATCTGAAACCATTCCGCGGCACATCTGAAATCCTTCCGCGGCACACAGTTTGGGAAGCACTGGACAAGAGGGAAGGCAGCAAATCATCACCACCACCCACTGCCAACTCTTGGGCTACTCTTTAAGGAAGAAAAGTAAGATTGACCGGCACATTATAACGCCCCCAAAGCTAAAAGGGCAAGTATGCTCGGTGAGAGTGATTCGAACCCACGATCCGCAGATTGCAAATCGAGCACCCTAACAAACTGGCCATTCCTGGCCGAAAAGTTCTGCCTCCGCTAGCTTCATGCACTACCTTCGATGGGTTAAGAAATGTATCCACTTACAGTGACATATTTCATCTAACTAACACAAGTCGTTAAAAAGTGAGCGATTTACCAAAGTAAAAAACAAAAAAGAATGGCGTGATTTTCACATCGTAACAAGAAGTTGTTGATTTCAAAGCGAATTTAATACTTAAGGTTTTGTTTTTGAATTTCGCGCAAAGCTACACGAGGGCTATCTGCGCTAGCCGTCCCTAATTTAGCAGTGTAAGACTAGAGGGAAGGCAGCTAGTCATCACCACCCACCGCCAACTCTTGGGCTACTCTTTTACTAACGAATAGTGGGATAGACCGTTACATTATAACGCCCCCACGGCTGAAAGGGCGAGCATGTTTGGTGTGACGGGGATTCGAACCCGCGACCCGCAGATTGCGAGTCGAGTGCCCTAACCACCTGGCCATGCCGGGCCGAATACTTAAGGACAACTAAAGAAAAAGAAGCACAACTTTCATATTTAGATATTAGGTGGATTTCATCTTTAATATCTTTTCTAACACGTTTTATTTTTTCTAAATTTTACAACAAAGGTTTGAGAAGTGTAAGTTTGGTTTGTACACACTGTCGTATCACTGTTCACACGTGTAGGAAATAAATATTGTGGAGGTAAGTTACTTAATGCGGATAAAAATTGATAAATATTTAAACGCCCCCCCCCCAAAAAAAAACAAAAAAAAAAAACACCAACACCAAACGTCTTTACTCGTTTTAGCCTTTGTTTCTATCACGTTTTATAAAGCTCTTGGATATGTACTTAAAACCTAAAAACTTTGCGTGTTAGTTAAATTTAATTTTTTTTTTTCCAAAACTTGTATTTATTTAGCTAATTCTTAATGTTGTCTGTAATGGCCACAGGTGGTGTAACAGTGTAATATAAACTCAGGTGGCATTTTTTGCGCTGAAGAGGGCGCTGTCTCCCAAATCACAAAACCGGTGTTGCTCGTGTGGTTGATATTGGGTTAATATCTCACTTGTTGACGACAAGTGAAGGTGAAAAGAGCGTCTTCCGTCGACACCACTCACGAGCTACCACTTCCAACTCCAGAAACATCTCTGCGAAGAAGGTTAGCATGACTTTATTAAACAGCAAAATTAAGTAACAGTCGTATTTTATTTTTAAACATGTTATCAGAGAGAAAATTCGTAAACATTAAAACGCAAAAAAATATCGAAAATAACGCGAAACGTCTTTACTAATTTATCTTCTGTTTCTATCATATTTTCTAAAGCTCTTTGATATGTATTTATAGCTTAAAAAACTTTGGGTATTAATCCAATTTTAGTTTCTGTATTTTTTCTCAACTTGTTTTGATTTAGTTAATTGTTAATGAGTTTTGTACGCAGCTAATGACAAGAGCAACGGAGCTGAGAATATACCGAGATTCGTTTTTTAATTATTGAAAATTTTGTTTTAATTTTACTAGAACTGTTACCATTGAACGAAACGCTTCTTCAAGAAGTAAAAATATGGCATTTTATAATTAATAATAAAAAAAGACCCGCTGGCTGTTTATGATTAAATAATTTGTACTAGAAGTTAAATCATTTGAACGCTCTTAAAGGAAAAAAAAAGCAAGCGATCAGCTTAACGTCCATATCCTGTTTAACAAATTACGTATTTTCGTCGAACGAATATCAACATGGATGTTTATCATTTTAGCATTCTTTATACTTAATACTGTGAGTTAATTTTTGTGATTAATTATATATATGATATAGACATATATTAACATATATCAAATATATCTTTTGTAGGGATAAAGTAATGTTTGTTAGGATTTTACAGAATAGTGCATCTTGCTTGTTATATGAAAGCTCTGAGAAAGATTTTGATATTTTAAGGACAAGCTCCAAAAAATTATTTTAATTATTATAAGTAATCCGGGTTTTCAAATCACGGAAAAAATAACAATGTTTTGGGTCAATTGAACTAAATAAAATTAATAACTTTTACTATATTTATAGATATGTGTTATATATATATATATATATATA
>NW_013668095.1:13254-16232 GCF_000517525.1 Limulus polyphemus
CACATTTAAAGACACGTTCTTACAGAAATATCATTCTTCAAAATTTTGGCTGCGCGTAGCCTAGTGGCTAGTATATCTCGTTGTTTTAGACCGTCATATTTAAAGACACGTTCTTACAGAAATATCATTCTTCAAAATTTTGGCTGGGCGTAGCCTATTTAAAGACACGTTCTTACAGAAATATCATTCTTCAAAATTTTGGCTGCGCGTAGCCTATTTAAAGACACGTTCTTACAGAAATATCATTCTTCAAAATTTTGGCTGCGCGTAGCCTAGTGGCTAGTATATCTCGTTGTTTTAGACCGTCACATTTAAAGACACGTTCTTTTTCTGTTATCTTTAGGTACTTCTTGTTTATCATTGAATAATAAACACAGCAAAATACTTCTGTTATCTCTAGGTACTTCTTGTTTAGCAGGGAATGAGAGTTACGAAGAAATACGTCTGCTATCTCTTGATACTTCTTGTTTAACAGAAAATGACTAGCACAATAAAATACTTCTGTTGTCTCTTGCATCTCTAATTTACAAAGGAATGAGTGACATAGGAAAATACTTCGTTATGCTATCTAAGTTGGTAATCCACCTCTGACATCTGTTGTACATCTCAATTACTAGGTAATGAGCGGCTTTACGAAATATTTTATCTTTTCACATGTGACATCCTAGCATTACACTCAATGTTTTAGAAAATGTGAATTGATTTAACTCCAACAACAATAATCTTCATAAAGACTTGGTTTATCTCTTCACATGTGATATCCTAGCATTACACTCAATGTTTTAGAAAATGTGAATTCATTTAACTCCAACAACAATAATCTCCATAAAGACTTGGTATAATTAAACAAAACAAACAAACAACATAACCCTACTATTAATATTTTTACATTTCTTATCTCCCATTATCCCCCCCCTTCATTACTAATGAGGAGTCGCTTTTCGTTAACCTTCTGCGTATCCAACATTGAATGGTTTAAATATTTGAATTCTTTTTTTGTTTGTTATTAAACATGAAGCTATACAATAGGTTATCTGTGCTGTGCTCACCACCGGTATCGAAACTCAGTTTTTAGTGTTGTAAGCCTTCAAAATTACCACTGAGCCACTATGGAGGGAGGGGGCTTTACATTAACGGTAAAGATATTTCACATCTTTGCTCTCTAAAAAAAAGAGAGGGGTGAATTTTAAAAGCCTCTGGTTACAGTGAAACTAAAAAATATTATTATGTAATTTTTTGACATATTTTAATCTTGTGTCGAAGATTCATAATTAACGATTTCAAGATTTACGTCTTTCTATACACGAGCTATTTTGATGCTGTCTTGACGTTTCAAAAACATTTGATACACTGAAGTGATAATGGTACATTTCAGGATCTGTTTCGAAATTCTCATTTTCGACAAAATGCTGTTATTTCCCCTCAGTTTTCGAAATTATATACTGATATGTTTCTTTTGTTTCGTCGTTAGCGCAGACGTTTCATTCTCCGTTATGATATAGCATGAAAAATCGTGCTATCTGTGGTGAAATTATCGGTTTCGTACTAAACAAATTATAGTAATTTTTTGTAGGTCTTTTTGGGAAAGATATCTTATTTATTATTCACTGAACGAAGCTATGAATCCATAAGGGGGCGTAGATATAGGGTGAAGCCAATGGCAGTGGTTTCCAGGATGCATTAAAATTTTGTGTTTTACTTTTACTTTCAAAGGTAATGGACGCATTTTTGAATTATAATATTCGTTGATCATTTATTAAAAACTGCTAGTTACGTAAAAGAGTAGGCGTTAAAACAGTATCGATCTTAAGCCTAAACAGAATTAGCAAAATAAAAAAGGGCGGGAAAAGTGAATGTATTATTATTATTATTATTATAGACTTTCCAATCGGTAATTTAATTTGATAAGCCTAAAATACAGTTTATATATCGGAAGGTGATTTACAAGTAGACAAACATGTGCCTTTAAAAAAAATATTTTTGAAGTTTATCTGTAAGTTCGCTTTTAAAATATTCGCGCAAAGCAAAAGTAAGGTCATTAACACTAGCCGTATCTAATTTTCAGCTGATAGACTAGGGGAAAACAACACTACTCAATAGCACCAACTACCAACTTTTGGGCTACACTTATCAAAAAGAAAAAATTGACCGTCACTTCTATCACGCATTGAGGGCCTAAAACTGTGGAACACGAGTTTGTAACAACGAGATATACTAGCCACTAGGCTACGCGAAGCCAAAATTTTGAAGAATGATATTTCTGTTATTTTGTTGTGTTTAGTATTCCCTGATAAACAAGAAGTACCTAGAGATAACAGAAGTATTTTGTTGTGTTTAGTATTTCCTGATAAATAAGAAGTACCTAGAGATAACAAAAGTATTTTGTTGTGTTTAGTATTCCCTGCTAAACAAGAAGTACCTAGAGATAACAGAAGTATTTTGTTGTGTTTAGTATTCCTGCTAAACAAGAAGTACTAAAGATAACAGACGTATTTTGTTGTGTATATTATTCCATGCTAAACAAAAAGTACAAAAGTTTACAGAAGTATTTTGTTGTGTTCAGCATTCCCTGATAACCAAGTACCTAAAGATAACAGAAATATTTTGTTGTGTTTAGTATTCCCTGATAAACAAGAAGTACCTATAGATAACTGAAGTATTTTGTTGTGTTTAGTATTTCCTGATAAATAAGAAGTACCTAGAGATAAAAGTATTTTGTTGTGTTTATTATTCCCTGATAAACAAGAAGTACCTAGAGATAACAGAAGTATTTTGTGGTGTTTAGTATTCCCTGAAAAACAAGAAGTACCTAGAGATAACAGAAGTATTTTGTTGTGTTTAGTATTCCCTGAAAAACAAGAAGTACCTAGAGATAACAGAAGTATTTTGCTGTGTTTATTATTCAATGATAAACAAGAAGTACCTAGAGATAACAGAAGTATTTTGTTGTGTTTAGTATTCCCTGCTAAACAAGAAGT
>NW_013668095.1:16772-30634 GCF_000517525.1 Limulus polyphemus
TGTCTTTAAATAGGCTACGCCCAGCCAAAATTTTGAAGAATGATATTTCTCTAAGAACGTGTCTTTAAATGTCAAACCTCCAGGGTCTCTGATGTGACGATAATTATTTGAACAAAAAAACCTGTGAAATGTCACATTTTGTCCGCTAATCTTTTTCGTGATAATGAATGTCACATCGTATCAGTGATAACACAATGACTTGTTAGTTTAGAAACAGATATATACACGGTGCTCTATAATATTCTTCATACTAAACCTCAAAGTTCAATACGAAATCTATAATACTGAAGCGTAGAAAAACGATCAGCCAATCTGAGCGATGTACTGTAGCAACTGGCTCAGCGGTAAATCTGAGGGTTTATAACGCTAAAAATCGGATTTCGATACCCGCCATGGGTACAGTACATGAAGCCGATTGTGTTGCTTTGTGCTAAACAAAAAAGAACAAAAACTGTAGTTATACTTCTAAGACATTTCTTTTTCATTTTCTAAACAGCTAGCTGTCACCAGATGGCAAGAAAACCAAAACATTTTTTATATTATTCGCTAAAGGTGTTACAAGGTTAGCCCCCAAAAAGCTCAGCGGTAAGTTTGAAGGCTTATAATGCGAAAATCTCGATCTACTTTCGAGATCTACAGTCGGAGCTAGTGTTTACAAATACGCGCTCTACAATTTGGGACCGTGGGTGGGTTATGAGAGTGTCAATCAAACCCTACTATTTTATTAGAGTAGCCTAAGAGCTAGTTGGCTATTAGATGAAAATTAGAAACGGCTAACGCAGATGGCACTGCTATAGTGTTGCGCGAATTTCCGAAGCAAACAAACTTTGTTTGTAATTACTTTTCCATCGTCTGCTAAGCACCCAATTCGTTGGATCGCTTTTGAACACCAACACAGAATCTAATACTAAAAATGGATCTCCACAATTAGATTTAAGTCGGATTAACTACGACTCACGCTTGATAACACTACAGTCAATTAGGGCTAGCACGTAGGGGATAAAGATTATGCATATGTTTAGAGAAAGAGTGGAACGAGTTGGTCCTACAAAACGAATGATGAGCTGAATTAACGTCCCTTGACTAATGACGATTTTGTAAGATTTAAAATCATTTTAATTTGCATTTATAGTGCGCTTGAAATGCTCAAAACTATGCACTTCTAAAGATTACGACAGTTCTTATAATTGCTTTCCGTATAATTGCTTATTACTTTCCTCATAATTATTTATCACTTTCCTCATAATTATTTATTACTTTCCTTAGAATTACTTCATAATGAAACGACTGCTAACTCCAAACATGGGTGTTGTTCTTTGGTCAATAAATAGACGGTGTATAGTTTCAGTCAGTTCACCAAGTTATCCTTCTGAAAAGCCTTCTAGGGCCGGGTGTGGCCGAGCTGTTTGGGTGTCCAGACTGTGAATCCGAGGATGCATGGTTTGCACCCTGTTTTTGCCAAAACGTTGCTCTGCACTATAAGAATAACGATTACATCCTGCTATTCGGTCAAAGAATAGTTGGCGGTGGGCTTGATTAACTAACTGCCTTCTCACCAGTCTGTCGCTTCAAAATTAAGGACGGCTATGCTGATATACGTCTATGTGTAGCTTTGCGCGAAATTCTGAAACAAACAAGAAAAAACTTTATTTGGGTGATGACTGTTCTTCCTCACATTCAACGAAGCAGATTTGTTTTGTCAAAGTTCTTTCAAGTTTGACATCTATATTAATTGCCCGGCTTGGCCAGGTGGTTAGGGCGCTCGACTCGCAATCTGAGGGTCGCGGGTTCGAATCCCCGTCCCACCAAACATGCTCGCCCTTTCAGCCGTGGGGGCATTATAATGTGACGGTCAATCCCACAATTCGTTGGTAAAAGAGTAGCCCAAGAGTTGGCGGTAGGTGGTGATGAGTAGCTGCCTTCCCTCTAGTCTTACACTGCTAAATTAGGGATGGCTAACGCAGATAGCCCTCGTGTAGCTTTGCGCGAAATTCAAAACAAACTATATTAATTTTGGATCTCCGCACAGAGAGACTATCAATATTCTAGCCAGAAAGTACATATTATCACTGAATATATATAACGAAACAGGAGAGAGAGAGGGCGTTTTGATAGGTTATAACTTGAGAAAATAATATATTTTTGAATCTTTCCATTTTACTTTTTTTTCGGGCTTGTCTTCAGTGATAGTTGACATATCGAACCAGAAGAGACGTTTGTTGAAATACATTGTTGAGTGAAGAACTCTCGAAAATTTTTGACACATTTAAATAATTTTGGTTTCCACAATCTTGGATTTTGGTTATTTTATAAAGGAACTATTTGGGCTTTAATATAAGACAATTCTACGAAGATGCAAGAAGTCTTTTTACAGTAGAAATAGTTATCACGGATAAAGTGCTCGTTTTGGAACTAATAGTTATGAAGATTATGAATCGTTAGTAGAACAAAACACGATGAAACATATAGTTTTATAAGCAAAAATGAATGGGCTATCTTGGCTATGTCCACGTCAGAGTTTTTTTGTAATTAAGCTCGGTATCGAAACTCTGTTTCTATCGTTGTAAGTCTGCAGACATACCTCTGTGCCACTGGGGAGGCCCCACGTCAGGGATCAAACCCCGAATTAAATCGAACTTCATAAGCCCTCACGCCTACTACTAGTGAGTCACCATGAAGAAACGAATGAAGTATTGATATTATGATTGGCTCAGTATGTGATATGAGCGAGAAAAAAGAGTGCGAGTGAGTTCTATTCAAATTTTGTGATATTTGTTTCGCATTCCCTCATCAAAATTCACGTAACGATATTTCGTTTTAGCTTTTTAAGCTCAACTTTATAAAGCGACAAAATACAAAATGTGAAAAATAAAAATGTAGCGCTGATCTCTATAAGTTCTCATTTTTGACGACTGATAGTTAAAAAACACTTGGTCAAGCCTTCAAACAACTTAACAACTTAATATAAGATTTTGTTTTATATACGATATACACATGTGAATACACAATGAATGAAAATACATTATGAAAACGTCTGTATTTCTCAAACCGTACCTTTGATAATAGAAAATATTAGCTGAAAGAGTGGTATATATATTTTTTTACGTTACATTCTAGAACTAAACATTACGATGTTAACCCTAGAGACATCAATCGAATCTCGGACCTTATCAGATTTTTTAAACATATTTCTCATTAAACTTTGTTTATTGGTCCATGGGTTTGTTGGTTAAAGGGCTCGTAATAATATATTAGGTTCTTACGAAACTGTCCACCAGGTGGGTTAGCAGTAAGTCTACGGACTTACAACGTTAAAATAACGGTTCGATTCCCCTTGGTGGACACAGCACATAGCTCGATGTGGTTTTACTATGACAACACATACATCTTACAAAATTAAACAAAAACATCGTTGGGTAAGTTACATTAAAAACGATTTTGAATATGCAAATCATCAAGTCACGTGACATTCACAACCAATATAAAGTCATGGTGGAATGGTATGTAACAAAAGTACATTTTGACCCCCCTTTTGACGTTACGTAGGTAGCGTGATGTTACTAAACATTTATCGATATTGGAAACGATATGTAACTGTCCTTTCTGACACAAAATATTCATACACCCAAATCAGAAGGATAAGTTCAGTTCGTGGGTTTAGAATTTACACGAAGAGGATATCCTTTTTACTTAATGGCATTGGAAAACAATGGAGTATGGATAAACTTGGGACACCAGGACCGTTCAGAAAGAGACCTGTAAGTAATGGTTTCCCAATCATTTAAAACAAAGTGTAGTTTCTTGTAACAGGTGAAAACCCACGAACACTGTGTTCAGTGGCAAAAGCTGTTTACGTGTCCCTGTCAACAGTACGCAACATAATCAATAAAGTGACAGACTTACATAACCAGAAAAGTAAATTATAAAGGGGTATTCATACTATTTGATATAAAGACATAATGCTAAATCATTGTATACAGCGCTTATGGATTTCTGTGCGATCAGAGTATTGCAACGTGTGCTGGAAAACCACAGTTCTCGTACACTATGGAAAGCATCAGGGTGGAGTGGTATGCTTTGGACACGACAACCTCACGCCGGAGATTTTTGCAATGGGTACTTTACTGCATTGATATTACCAAGAAGCCCGGTGATCATATAGAACATTAATTGACGTGGTGACATGGAGTGTTGCGACGTGGTAAGGCTTCTATAACCATTCTGATATAAAGTAATCAACTGCCTAAATTTCACTAATTTCCAATGAAGTTTCCTATTTATGTATTGAGACACATTTATTAAACATGAGGCTACTTAAAGATACTATATCATCTGTTAAACATGAGGCTACTTAATGATACTATATCATTTATTAAGCATAAGGCTACTTAATGATACTATATCACTTATTAAGAATGAGGCTACTTAATGATACCATATCACTTATTAAGCATGATGCTACTTAATTTATAAGCATATGCAAAGTAAATTAATCTTGTGATGTTTGAGGTATTTGTTTGAGCCCCTTTAAGTTGCACATGCCGTGACTAGACTATTAAAAGTGTTGATACTAGTAAGTACCCGGTAGCAGGATTGTCGTTATCAACTCTTCAAGTGACTCTGTCATCACAGAATAACACAGCAGTGGAAACTGTAAAGGAATATGCGTTGGTCACGGGGGAAAATTGGAGCCACCAATTCCTGCACACAGACAAAGAATAAATGCGAATCGATAGGACTGCAGAATGCAATAGATGTAAGACCCCCCTCTTAACTGACCGATTTTGTTGTAGAGCATAAAGCTATACAATTGTCTATTTGTGCTCTGCTAATCGCGGGTATCTAAATCCAATTTTGAGCCAGCAGACTTGCCACTGTGCCAGTGGAGGGCCCTAATATAGTAATCAAGTGTGTATATATATATAAATCCGTTGTCGGGCCCCTATTGCTCGCCAATTATTCAACAATCTGGATATTAATGTATTTTATTTCTATTGAAAATCTGTGGTTTTTATGCTTAATATTGTTTGCTGATTTTCAGTACAGCTTCACTGGTATGTTCATGGTTGATTCTTTAAACTCACGAATCTCTTTACGTTCATTACTAGTTTTCATTACGGTTCGAGCCAGTAAAATACTTCCTTCAGTTCGTTTGTTTGTTTTTTAGAGAAGAAGCCTTCCCTCTAGTCTTACACTGCTAAATTAGGGACGGATAGAGCAGATAGTCCTCGTGTAGCTTTGCGCGAAATTAAAAAAACCAAAACCAAAACAAACAAACTTAACTGAAACATATAGTGAGGCCACATTTAGAATATAATTAAAATTAGATTGACAAACGCCATTAAATTGTATGGCCCACGACACCCTTCCCCTTTGTTAGTGCCGACCCTGGTTGAGACTTGGCGAGTCTCCATTATTTGCGAAAAAACTTTTTCTGGAAAGAAGAAATAGTTAAAAGAAAAATAAGAAAACGTTTAGAACAAATTATCCAATTAAAGACTGGAGGAAATTGCCCCATAGTGGGACAGCGGCAAGTTTACGGACTTACAACGCTAAAATCCAAGGCTCGATTCCTTGCGGTGAACACAACAGATAGCCCAATGTGGCGCCCAAGAGTTGGCGGTGGGTGGTGATGACTAGCTTACTCTTTTACCAACGAATAGTGAGATTGACCGTCACATTATAACGCCCCGACGGCTGAAAGGACGAGCATGTTTGGTGTGACGGGGAGTCTTATAAAGATTAAACATTTAATAACTACCGTCTGAACTTAATTCGGATATACATATATATATATATATATTCTAGAGCTTTTGTTTTCTTATTCCTACTTGTTTGTATCTTGTAGAATATAATTTTTTTTTGTATTTTGTATTTGTTAACCTTAATAAAACGCAAGAGACGTGTTTGTTTTGTAGAATGTTTATCCAACAGTTATCATTTTTTAAACAAAAACGAATCATTTGGAAAACGATATCCAAAATGTGTTTGTTTGTTTGAATTTCGCGCAAAGCTACACGAGGGCTATCTGCGCTAGCCGTCCCTAGTTTAGCAATGTAAGACTAAAGGGAAGGCAGCTAGTCATCACCACCAACCGCCAACTCTTGGACTACTCTTTTACCGGCGAATAGTGGGATTGACAGTCACATTATAACGCCCCCACGGCTGAAAGGGCGAGCATGTTTGGTGGGACGGGGATTCGAACCCGCGACCCGCATATTGCGAGTCGAGCCGGGCCACGATATCCAACCTTGATCGAGCCACGTAATTATGAAATATATAAAACAGTTTACATTGGAATATTTCGGACCTTTTATTCTTTTTTGAGAAAAGTTAATAATGTCTAAACTGTAGTACTACTACTGTTGTCGTGTAATGAATTCAAAACAAGCTAATAAATAATGATCTCAAAACTAATAAAGACAAGTTTGTTCCAATTTTTAAAGAAATATGACAAACATCTGAAACAGAACGATTTCGTTGAGCCACATCCATCGCAACTTGAAGACCATGGTCTATAACATGGAATAAATCAGCCCTGATTATTTGTGGCCTTCATTAGTGAATACATTTAATTACATATCTTCCAACTGGGTTAATAAATTATGCCTCTAGCTTTGCTTAAAGTCGTTTATCATTCATATCTTAGGCAAGTTAAGTAATGCGATTATACAAGATACACCATTGTAAACAGCCACCAATTATTTGAAATTGTGCTTTGTCTTTCTAGTAAGTGGTTGCAATAGTGCTTGAGTTACATAGAAGAGCTAAAGAATAGAAGAAGAAGGGAATTATTAATCTTACAGCGAAGCAAATATCTCCAGAACACACGCAACAACTGAATCCACATCTCTTCGTTTTTTGTTGTTGTTGTTTCTTTCACAGTTGTGCAGAGCAGCTAAATGGAACGTTCACTTCATACCAGTAAAAGCGTAGAGCAAAAGTATGAGTTGTAACCAAATAATGTAAACATTTTGTACGTCTTCTATTTGATACAGCTGGCCTACAAAATTACGTTTTCCGAACCTGGCTCGCCATGATAATACGCCAGTGCAAGACCGATAATAGTTACTTGAAATAGTTGCATTAAAATTTTCCCGCCACTAAATGTTAAGTTTCTCTAATTAGCGAGCGCGCTGACAGCGAAAACTACAAATATTTGTAAACTACAGTGAAACATGTATTCTTATAAACAAGGCAACACAACTCGGTTCACCTAAGAACAAAATAAGATTGATCCTATCCAGAAAGTAGCTTTATTACATTCTTAAACACGTCGATGTGTATTCATTATTTACGTGTATTTATTTTTATTAGGTATTCTATACATAAGAAAAACGGTGCACCTTCACTACGTCCTTATACACGTCGATGTGTATTCATTATTTACGTGTATTTATCTTTATTAGGTATTCTTTACATAAGAATAAAACGGTACATCTTCCCTATGTCTTTATACACGTCTATGTGTATTCATTATTTACGTGTATTTATTTTTATTAGATACTCTATACATAAGAATAAAATAGTGCAGCTTCATTACGTCCTTATACACGTCGATGTGTATTCATTATTACGTGTATATATTTTTTATTAAATATTCTATACATTAGAATAAAACAGTGCAGCTTCATTATGTCCTTATACACGTCGATATGTATTCATTATTTACGTGTATTTATTTTTATTAGGTACTCTATACATAAGAATAAAGCATTGCAGCTTCATTACATCCTTATACACGTCGATATGTATTCATTTTTTACGTGTATTTATTTTTATTAAGTACTCTATACATAAGTAGTGTAATAGGCAGTATGTCTTAGTCTTGGACGTAGTGTAATAGGGAGTATATCTTACCCATGGACTTAGTGAAATGTGGAGTATGTATTACTTTTGGGCGTAGTGTAATAGGGAGTATGTCTTACTCTTGGACGTAGTGTAATAGTGACTATGTCTTACCCATGGACATAGTGAAATAGGGAGTAAGTCTTACCCATGGACGTAGTGAAATAGGGAATATTTCTTACCTATGGACGTAGTGAAATAGGGAGTATATCTTACCCATGGACGTAGTGAAATAGGGAATATGTCTTACCTATGGACGTAGTGTAATAGGGAGTATATCTTACCCATGGACGTAGTGGAATAGGGAATATGTCTTACCCATGGACGTAGTGTAATAAGGAGTATGTCTTACCCATGGACGTAGTGAAATAGGGAATATTTCTTACCTATGGACGTAGTGTAATAGGGAGTATATCTTACCCATGGACGTAGTGTAATAAGGAGTATGTCTTACCCATGGACGTAGTGAAATAGGGAATATTTCTTACCTATGTACGTAATGGACTAGGGAGTATGTACTACTCTTGGGTGTAGTGTAATAGGGAGTATTCTTACTTTTGGGTTTAGTGTAATAGGCAGTATGTCTTATCAATGGACGTAGTGTAATAGGGAGTATGTCTTACTTTTGGGTTTAGTGTAATAGGCAGCATGTCTTACCGATAGACGTAGTGTGATAGGGTCTTACTCATGGATATAGTGCAACAGGGAGTATGAATTTGTGATGTAGCAAATTGTAAATCTTGAAAGTGAATCTATTAACAACTCGTAATTTGATTTGGAACAAAAGTTTTTAATTAGGTTCTTTACAAAACTGCTCTGTCCTCCCAAAAAAAAAAGGCGGTGAGGGAGGATTAGAGTTAGAGGAAATATGGGTACGTTATCGAGTAGATATTGCAAGCTCTTTTTAAGAAACTGACCACTATATTTCGTTGAAAATCAATCGGTAGGAAGATGAGGAGTGAAATTCTCCGAAACTAGTATTATCGAATAACACACGTTGATCAAAGTGTAGATTGAACCGGACCTCCCTTGAACTTAGACTTCGAGATTAAACAATTTTATTTATTATACCTGCTATTGTGCTATTCTGAATAGTGGCCAATGACAGTTTTTTCTTCTCCTCACCTCTTTAGTGTATAGGTTTTTTCTCATAGTGACTATAAAGCACGTTCACACCAACAGTATGTTTGATGTGTAGTAATTCATAAACGTTAATGAAAATTCTCGTAACTATTTATACGCTTTGAACCATAAAATTTCAAGCGTTTACGATCACACATAGTAGAGAAGGCTAGACAAAAATAGGTAGAAACAACGGTTATTTTCAATAAAGTCGGTCTTATAAATTGGAAAACACACATTCAACATTCAGTAACATGCATGCTGTTTTTGTCGCTTTAGTTCCAGAAATTACGTTTTCTGAGAAGGATCTAACTGATTTGGGAAGAGGAAAGACAAATTCTAAGATAACAATAGCATGGATAGGTGTGATAAATAACAGTCTCTAAGACAACAGCGTAGATAGGTGTGAAAAACAACAATTTCTAAGATAACAAGATAGCATGGATAGGTGTGATAAATAACAGTCTCTAAGGCAACAGCATGGATAGGTGTGATAAATAACAGTCTCTAAGGCAACGGCATGGATAGGTGTGAAAAACAACAATTTCTAAGATAACAAGATAGCATGGATAGGTGTGAAAAACAACAATTTCCAAGATAATAATAGCATGGATAGGTGTGAAAAACAACAATTTCTAAAATAACAATAACGTGGATAGGTCTGAAAAATAACAGTCTCTAAGACTACAGCGTGGATAAGTGAGAAGAACAACAGTCTCTAAGATAATAACAGCATGTATAAGTGTCAATAACAACAGTCTCTAAGATAATAACAGCATGTATAAGTGTCAATAACAACAGTCTCTAAGAGAACAGCAGCATGGATAATGTGAAGAATAACAGTCTCTAAGATAACAACAATTCACATTATTCATGTTGTTGTTATCTTAGAGACTGTTATTCTTCACATTATCCATGCACTGTTGTTCTTCACACTTAGCCATGTTGTTGTTATCTTAGAGACTGTTGTTCTACACACTTATCCATCTTGTTGTTATCTTAGCGAATGCTGTTCTACACACTTATCCATCTTGTTGTTATCTTAGCGAATGCTGTTCTACACACTTATCCATGTTGTTGTTATCTTAGAGACTGTTGTTCTACACACTTATCCATGTTGTTGTTATCTTAGAGACTGTTGTTCTACACACTTATCCATGTTGTTGTTATCTTAGCGAATGTTGTTCTACACACTTATCCATGTTGTTGTTATCTTAGAGACTGTTGTTCTTCACACTTATCCATGTTATTGTTATCTTAGAGACTGTTGTTCTACACACTTTAGCTGTGCCGCTGTTCTCTTGGAGACTGTTATTCTTCACATTATTCATGTTGTTGTTATCTTAGAGACTGTTGTTCTACACATTTATCCATGCTGCTGTTCTCTTAGAGACTGTTATTCTTTAAGAGAACAACAACATGGATAAGGGTGTAGAACAACAGTCTCTAAAATAACAACAACATGGATAAGTGTGTAGAATAACATCGTTAAAAGTAAACCATTATGTGTGGTCGCTCCAGCTTTATGACACAAAAACTGAAAGTATAGCGACAATCACAATAAGATAACAGCCTAATGTTTGGTGACAGTATGAAACTGTACAACATGTGTCATGCTTTCTCCCCTCTTTCCATTAAATGGACACGTGTTTAGAGACAGACCAAGATCGGGTATTTCCCGAGTGTCGTCAGCCAGCTTCATTTGGAGGATTTTGCACAGACTTGTCCCAATCGTCACTTGTCGCTTCCAGAATATTTTTGGAGACCAAGATATTTTTATGATGCAGTATTTTTATCTTAGTGGTGATGGTGCCTTTTAAGCTGTAATTGAGCTGCGCGTGGCCCAGTGATTAGCATGTTAGGTTGAGAATCGAAATTTTGACGGTTATAAAGGTGACGCCGCTGGCTGGCTGCCCTACGTTTGGTTCAGTTTTTGAAAATTAGGGACGGCCGGCTACACATAAAACTTAAGCGTCTGACAAACAATCAGACAAAAAACTGCCACATACTCACAGTGAAACTGTAACAATATCAGAAAACAGCAACAACAAAAAACACAGAGAAAACTAACAACCAATCAGAGAACAAACTGCTACATACTCACAGAGAAACAGTAACAATAACAGAAAACAGCAACAACAAAAAAACACAGACAAAACTAACAACCAATCAGAGAACAAACTGCTACATACTCACAGAAAAAGAGTAACAATCAGAGAAAACGGTCAAAAAACCACAGAGAAAACTGACAAACTATAGTCTGTTTGTTGATAAGCCGTAAGCTACACAATAGGCTATCTGTGCTGTATCCCACGGGAACATCGAATCCTCTATTTTCGCGTTTACCCATCAGACCTACCACTCAGCTACTAGAGGGAGTGGGCAACAACTATACAGGAAGCAGCGCTAGGAACCACAAGGAAAACATTCAACCACTGAGAAAACCATCAAACAACCATGGAGAAAACAATCTAAAAAAACTACAGGGGAAATCATAAAAACAGAGAAAACACTCAAAGAAACATAGCAATAACAATTAAACAAAAATTTGAGTAAATACATTTTTATGTTTCAAAAAGTTTTTTAGAAAAACAAATCGAGTTTCACAGGTTTTATCGAATTTCCAGCCTTAGAATACCACGTAAAATGAGCTTTTACGTGAATTTGTTTTTAGCGTCACATGTCTACCAGCACGTTATCTACAATTATAAAAGAAACTTGGGCTGCAGTTCGGTTACTACATATTTAGAATCGTTTAGTGAGTTCAAAATTCAAATTCAGCTACTGCTCATTTTCATTTAATTTTTTTGTTTCGTGTTTAGCCTGTTTAAATCTTCGTACTAGGCGCTATTAACAGGTTGTTTCTAAAAGCCTAACGGTTCTCTATTTTGTTCATTTAAAACGCCCAAATAAGTTTTCAGACTCTTCCAATAGAAAGCAAACTTCATGTCGTATTACATATTTTATATAGAGTTTTTTCTGTCATTGTTGTGAGCTTTCAACGATATGGAAAATTGGAATCCATGAAATAACGGACCCGTCGTGTTAGCTCACGGTACACGGTTTCGTCGACAATGACACGTTTTACTGATGTTCAGTCTGCTTCCTTTACCAAGAAGTGATAACACAACTTAACTCCTCAGATCGATATTTAACTCCCCCCAAAGCTACTGTTATGAGGAAATGAAACTTTAAGCCACTGGAAACATATTCCGGCGTCTCTTGTCGGCATCTCTGTCATACAATACCATAAGTGACGTTCCTTTAAAAAGAGTAGAACTCCAAGCTTACGTTTTTGTTTTCTTTTGTTAAATAATCTCAAATTTTTGAAAAAACAAACAAACAGCTTTTAAAAGGATTAGTAAGAATCAGAAATAACTAAAACAAATTGTTTGTTATTTATCTGTATGTACATATCCATTAATTAATTATGAAAGCTTAACTCCAGTCAAAATACAAAAAAAAAAGTTTGTTTCGGAAATTCACGCAAACCCACACAAGTTGTAACTATGCTAGCCTCCCATAATTCTGAACTGATAGACTAGAGGGAGGGCATCTAACCAGCAGCCCTCACCGCCAATTCTTGAGCTACTTTAATCGAATAATGGGATTTGGCCGTAAAACACACTTATGGCGGAGAGCAATTTTGCAACAACGGGACAAGAAACTTAAACCCTCGGATTCACAGTCTGGCAGACTAACCTCCGGCCCACACCTGGTTCAAAAAACAACAACAAAAGATTGCACTATAAAACATATTATAAACGTAACTCACAAACTGTTAGTCCATAAAATTGAAATGTTTAAGGTTTAAGACCTAAACTACAAATCAACTCATGTAAGTACTATAATATGAAATATTTCTATAGCTGAAACATTGCTTTTTTTTTTGCAAAACCAGTTCTATGTGACAACACAGTCTTCATATTCCTCTGGATTGACAAGACTTGGTGGTTAGGGGTGTTCGACTTATACTTTTTGGGTCGCGAGATCTAAACCCGTCACCGAATGTGTTCGCCCTTTCAGCCGTAGGGGCGTTGTAATGTGACAATCAATTTCAATGTTTTGGCAAGACTAGGTTAAAAAGTGACGGTGGGTGACGTTGACTAGATGTCTTCCCTCTAATCTATCGCTTCTAAATTAAGGACAGCTAGCGCAGATAGCCCTCCTAATAGCTTTGTGCGAAAATAGAACAACAAACAAACAATAACAAATACCTATTTCAAACTACTACCTAACTGGTAAAAGCACAGATTGTATCAAACTAGGCCCGGCATGGCTAGGTGGTTAGGGAGCTCGACTCGTAATCTGCAGGTCGCGGGTTCGAATCCCCGTCACACCAAATATGCTCGCCCTTTCAGCCGTGGGGGCGTTATAATGTGACGGTCAATCCCACTACTCGTTGGTAAAAGAGTAGCCCAAGAGTTGGCGGTGGGTGATGATGATTAGCTGCCTTCCCTCTAGTCTTACACTGCTAAATTAGGGACGGCTAGCGCAGATAGCCCTCGTGTAGCTGTGTGCGAAATTCAAAACAAAACAAATGTAGCAAACTACGATATTAAGTAAGGACTTTTAACGTCTATATTTTAAACAATCTTTGTGTCACTCAGCCTAGTACGAGTCTCTTTTTTGGGGGGTGATGAGTGTTGTGAGAAGAAATCAGCAAGTTCATTCTTATTATAAAATAACTTCAGAAAAGAACATGTGATAAGCTTTAGAAATTTCATTAAAAACACTTCCCCAAGTATAATAAGTATAATAACGATATTAATAACACAGGCCCGCGAATTTAATCTTCATAAAAGTTGTTTTGGTTTTAATAACGATTATTACATAATGCAGCTACGCATATTTCGAAAATAATATTTATTTTTTTCTATCACGTAAGGATT